>NC_092224.1:85693649-85883649 GCF_036320965.1 Panulirus ornatus
ACACCTCCTCACCATCACCTGACCTCCCAGTACACCTCCTCACTATCACAGGCCTCCCAGTACACCTCCTCACTATCACCTGGCCTCCTAGTACACCTGCTCACTATCACCTGGCCTCCCAGTACACCTGCTCACTATCACCTGGCCTCCCAGTACACCTCCTCACTATCACAGGCCTCCCAGTACACCTCCTCACTATCACAGGCCTCCCAGTACACCTCCTCACTATCACCTTACCTCCCAGTACACCTCCTCACTATCACCTGTCCTCCCAGTACACCTCCTCACTATCACCTGACCTCCCAGTACACCTCCTCACTATCACCTGACCTCCCAGTACACCTCCTCACTATCACCTTACCTCCCAGTACACCTCCTCACTATCACCTGACCTCCCAGTACTCCTCCTCACTATGAGCCTCACTGCACATCCCCTACACTTCACTCTCGACCCTTCTACTCCTCACTGTAACACTTGCTCCTCTACTGTTCTTTTCGATCCGCGCAGGGCAACCACAGTCCAGACTCCATCACAGCCTTGAAGTGTCATTTGCACCTTAAGTTCGAGTGAGGTCAGATTCCATCACAGGTTTGATGTGTGATTTACAACTTGATATATTCAGTCGATTTTTTTTTTTTCCTGCTTATGATCACCGCCTTCAGCAAGACAACACGAAGGAAAAGGTTGAATGTCAAGCCAACATGCCCAAGGGTCGTATCATAGAGTTCAAGGATGACACAGTCGTATTTAAGGTCGTAATGTAGGTGTTTTAAGGGTCGCACAGTCGTGTTAAAGGATCGTAACGTCGTGTTCAAGGATGACACAGTTGTATTCAAGTGTCGTAACGTCGTGTTCAAGGATTGCACAGTTGTATTCAAGTGTCGTAACGTCGTGTTCAAGGATGACACAGTTGTATTCAAGTGTCGTAACGTCGTGTTCAAGGGTCGTAACGTCGTGTTCAAGGATTACACAGTTGTATTCAAGTGTCGTAACGTCGTGTTCAAGAATCACACAGTTGTATTCAAGTGTCGTAACTTCGTGTTCAAGGGTCGTAACGTCGTGTTCAAGGGTCGTAATGTCGTTTTCAAGGGTCATAATGTCGTGTTCGAGGGTCGTAACGTCGTTTTCAAGGATCACAAAGTCATGTTCAAGGGTCGTAGCGTGGTGTTCGAGTCGTAACGTCATGCTCAGTGGAAGGAGCATATTCTACCAGTCCTCCAGTTTTCGAGCACCAAGTTGCTTACCCGCCGCTCCATCCAAGGATTCTAGTCTTCACTTCCCAACTTCATTTCCGCATTTTCAATGTGGTTTTTTTTTTCCAGCTTCTTCCTCGCCGCTGGACTATTTCTTCCTCACGGAAATTCGCTATTTCACCCTCGAACTGCATCCCGAACGCCACTTTGGAATCTCTCTCTCTCTCTCTCTCTCTCTCTCTCTCTCTCTCTCTCTCTCTCTCTCTCTCTCTCTCTCTCTCTCTCTCTCTTCCGTTCTTCTCGAAACCACTTCACTGAAATAAAGATGCGTCCGCCACACCGCCTGTCAAACATACTTTTAAAATGAACGGTCGAGAGAATTCTCTGTGGATTTTGGTATCTGAAAAGTCAGGGTGTTTGATTTCGTTTAGTGAGGATCATGATGATGTACAACGTTGAGGTAATGCATTCCTAAAACCAAAACGATCTTCTTTTTTTTTTTTGTTCCTGACATCGCTCGATGCCGACGTTTCCAAGGATAGCACCTCAGTCCTTATACTTTCCCTACAAGGAACATGACGGTTTCCACACATCCTTGAAACTCGTCAGGCAAATCAATAAACCCTCTCGTATTTGGGTTGGTCTGCCCAGACGTTGACAATTCCCAGTCACATCCATAAACGTCACTGAACGTATTGCTCGGTGTTGTGGGGATTTGTGTATTGTTATGGCCGCCTTCACATAAGTTCCTCCCATATATCAAGATGCAGAAACAGTTCACCTCCCTCAGTAATGCTTCTTCAAAACTATATAAAAGAAATTGGGCTCTGGAGTACCTCAAGGGACGACACTCGGCCTCTTGTATTTTCCTGTGTACATAGAGACCAGTAAAGAGAGATAAAAAAAAAAAGAAATTTTTTCAGTACGAAGCAGCCTCGCCTTTTTCTTTCTTCTCCAATGCGGTCGCCTCAAAGATGGTCTCCTCCAGGATTAAAGCTGCGTCCAAAATATAGTTGCCTCCGGGACCGCTACGACTCGTAAAAAAAGGTAACCTCGTCATGGGGGGGGACACGACAAATTAAAGGAAAACCTACGTCGATCATGAATTCAGATGTCAAGAAGGAGACTGTGAGCTCCATGACAGTATGACCTATATGGGAAAAAAAAAACCACCTCTGCACAGTCCAGAAGACTTGCCCTACGACCCTTTAAAGAAATGCTCGCTCGCTCGCTCGCTCGCTCGCTCGCTCGCTCGCTCGCTCGCTCGCTCGCTCGCTCGCTCGCTCGCTCGCTCGCTCGCTCGCTCGCTCGCTCGCTCGCTCGCTCGCTCGCTCGCTCGCTCGCTCGCTCGCTCGCTCGCTCGCTCGCTCGCTCGCTCGCTCGCTCGCTCGCTCGCTCGCTCGCTCGCTCGCTCGCTCGCTCGCTCGCTCGCTCGCTCGCTCGCTCGCTCGCTCGCTCGCTCGCTCGCTCGCTCGCTCGCTCGCTCGCTCGCTCGCTCGCTCGCTCGCTCGCTCGCTCGCTCGCTCGCTCGCTCGCTCGCTCGCTCGCTCGCTCGCTCGCTCGCTCGCTCGCTCGCTCGCTCGCTCGCTCGCTCGCTCGCTCGCTCGCTCGCTCGCTCGCTCGCTCGCTCGCTCGCTCGCTCGCTCGCTCGCTCGCTCGCTCGCTCGCTCGCTCGCTCGCTCGCTCGCTCGCTCGCTCGCTCGCTCGCTCGCTCGCTCGCTCGCTCGCTCGCTCGCTCGCTCGCTCGCTCGCTCGCTCGCTCGCTCGCTCGCTCGCTCGCTCGCTCGCTCGCTCGCTCGCTCGCTCGCTCGCTCGCTCGCTCGCTCGCTCGCTCGCTCGCTCGCTCGCTCGCTCGCTCGCTCGCTCGCTCGCTCGCTCGCTCGCTCGCTCGCTCGCTCGCTCGCTCGCTCGCTCGCTCGCTCGCTCGCTCGCTCGCTCGCTCGCTCGCTCGCTCGCTCGCTCGCTCGCTCGCTCGCTCGCTCGCTCGCTCGCTCGCTCGCTCGCTCGCTCGCTCGCTCGCTCGCTCGCTCGCTCGCTCGCTCGCTCGCTCGCTCGCTCGCTCGCTCGCTCGCTCGCTCGCTCGCTCGCTCGCTCGCTCGCTCGCTCGCTCGCTCGCTCGCTCGCTCGCTCGCTCGCTCGCTCGCTCGCTCGCTCGCTCGCTCGCTCGCTCGCTCGCTCGCTCGCTCGCTCGCTCGCTCGCTCGCTCGCTCGCTCGCTCGCTCGCTCGCTCGCTCGCTCGCTCGCTCGCTCGCTCGCTCGCTCGCTCGCTCGCTCGCTCGCTCGCTCGCTCGCTCGCTCGCTCGCTCGCTCGCTCGCTCGCTCGCTCGCTCGCTCGCTCGCTCGCTCGCTCGCTCGCTCGCTCGCTCGCTCGCTCGCTCGCTCGCTCGCTCGCTCGCTCGCTCGCTCGCTCGCTCGCTCGCTCGCTCGCTCGCTCGCTCGCTCGCTCGCTCGCTCGCTCGCTCGCTCGCTCGCTCGCTCGCTCGCTCGCTCGCTCGCTCGCTCGCTCGCTCGCTCGCTCGCTCGCTCGCTCGCTCGCTCGCTCGCTCGCTCGCTCGCTCGCTCGCTCGCTCGCTCGCTCGCTCGCTCGCTCGCTCGCTCGCTCGCTCGCTCGCTCGCTCGCTCGCTCGCTCGCTCGCTCGCTCGCTCGCTCGCTCGCTCGCTCGCTCGCTCGCTCGCTCGCTCGCTCGCTCGCTCGCTCGCTCGCTCGCTCGCTCGCTCGCTCGCTCGCTCGCTCGCTCGCTCGCTCGCTCGCTCGCTCGCTCGCTCGCTCGCTCGCTCGCTCGCTCGCTCGCTCGCTCGCTCGCTCGCTCGCTCGCTCGCTCGCTCGCTCGCTCGCTCGCTCGCTCGCTCGCTCGCTCGCTCGCTCGCTCGCTCGCTCGCTCGCTCGCTCGCTCGCTCGCTCGCTCGCTCGCTCGCTCGCTCGCTCGCTCGCTCGCTCGCTCGCTCGCTCGCTCGCTCGCTCGCTCGCTCGCTCGCTCGCTCGCTCGCTCGCTCGCTCGCTCGCTCGCTCGCTCGCTCGCTCGCTCGCTCGCTCGCTCGCTCGCTCGCTCGCTCGCTCGCTCGCTCGCTCGCTCGCTCGCTCGCTCGCTCGCTCGCTCGCTCGCTCGCTCGCTCGCTCGCTCGCTCGCTCGCTCGCTCGCTCGCTCGCTCGCTCGCTCGCTCGCTCGCTCGCTCGCTCGCTCGCTCGCTCGCTCGCTCGCTCGCTCGCTCGCTCGCTCGCTCGCTCGCTCGCTCGCTCGCTCGCTCGCTCGCTCGCTCGCTCGCTCGCTCGCTCGCTCGCTCGCTCGCTCGCTCGCTCGCTCGCTCGCTCGCTCGCTCGCTCGCTCGCTCGCTCGCTCGCTCGCTCGCTCGCTCGCTCGCTCGCTCGCTCGCTCGCTCGCTCGCTCGCTCGCTCGCTCGCTCGCTCGCTCGCTCGCTCGCTCGCTCGCTCGCTCGCTCGCTCGCTCGCTCGCTCGCTCGCTCGCTCGCTCGCTCGCTCGCTCGCTCGCTCGCTCGCTCGCTCGCTCGCTCGCTCGCTCGCTCGCTCGCTCGCTCGCTCGCTCGCTCGCTCGCTCGCTCGCTCGCTCGCTCGCTCGCTCGCTCGCTCGCTCGCTCGCTCGCTCGCTCGCTCGCTCGCTCGCTCGCTCGCTCGCTCGCTCGCTCGCTCGCTCGCTCGCTCGCTCGCTCGCTCGCTCGCTCGCTCGCTCGCTCGCTCGCTCGCTCGCTCGCTCGCTCGCTCGCTCGCTCGCTCGCTCGCTCGCTCGCTCGCTCGCTCGCTCGCTCGCTCGCTCGCTCGCTCGCTCGCTCGCTCGCTCGCTCGCTCGCTCGCTCGCTCGCTCGCTCGCTCGCTCGCTCGCTCGCTCGCTCGCTCGCTCGCTCGCTCGCTCGCTCGCTCGCTCGCTCGCTCGCTCGCTCGCTCGCTCGCTCGCTCGCTCGCTCGCTCGCTCGCTCGCTCGCTCGCTCGCTCGCTCGCTCGCTCGCTCGCTCGCTCGCTCGCTCGCTCGCTCGCTCGCTCGCTCGCTCGCTCGCTCGCTCGCTCGCTCGCTCGCTCGCTCGCTCGCTCGCTCGCTCGCTCGCTCGCTCGCTCGCTCGCTCGCTCGCTCGCTCGCTCGCTCGCTCGCTCGCTCGCTCGCTCGCTCGCTCGCTCGCTCGCTCGCTCGCTCGCTCGCTCGCTCGCTCGCTCGCTCGCTCGCTCGCTCGCTCGCTCGCTCGCTCGCTCGCTCGCTCGCTCGCTCGCTCGCTCGCTCGCTCGCTCGCTCGCTCGCTCGCTCGCTCGCTCGCTCGCTCGCTCGCTCGCTCGCTCGCTCGCTCGCTCGCTCGCTCGCTCGCTCGCTCGCTCGCTCGCTCGCTCGCTCGCTCGCTCGCTCGCTCGCTCGCTCGCTCGCTCGCTCGCTCGCTCGCTCGCTCGCTCGCTCGCTCGCTCGCTCGCTCGCTCGCTCGCTCGCTCGCTCGCTCGCTCGCTCGCTCGCTCGCTCGCTCGCTCGCTCGCTCGCTCGCTCGCTCGCTCGCTCGCTCGCTCGCTCGCTCGCTCGCTCGCTCGCTCGCTCGCTCGCTCGCTCGCTCGCTCGCTCGCTCGCTCGCTCGCTCGCTCGCTCGCTCGCTCGCTCGCTCGCTCGCTCGCTCGCTCGCTCGCTCGCTCGCTCGCTCGCTCCTAGCGAACCATACAACCGTGGATCACGAATTCCTACGGAACGATTTTGTTACTAATTTCTCCTTTTATTTCGTGTGCATGTGTGAATAGATTCAGGTCATATATAGTGAGAGATGAATATATAGCTAAAGATTTACATATGTAAATATGTAAATTTTCTCTTTCGTGTATATATGTGAAGCTATTTAGCAAAAGAGGCATAAATAGTTATATATATATATATATATATATATATATATATATATATATATATATATATATATATATATATATAGACAGATAGATGGATATAATCCCATTCTATCGACTAACCCCCTAGAGGAGTATGAACAGCTGGGTTGACTGTGGAACAGCTGCCGCTACTAGGATTCAGATCTTGAGCTCGACCCCGGACGGTCCGTGAATGTGTGTCGCGGTCAACATCGCTAACCGCTACACCACGAAGGTGCATCACCGGTGATCTTGTACATATCAATCTTGACTTTCTTCACCTTCTCTCTATATCCTTTGTTTCCATATGCAGGAGTAATATACGTTCATATTCACTCTTAGACTTAATTACATAATCACTATAGTCGTTGCCCAAGTCGCGTTCTACCTCGTCAAAAGCTAAGGCCTGTATAAAACTCCACGAAGAGAAGAGAGAGAATGTAAACACCAAGTTGCATTTAGAGTGCAAATGTAAACACCAAGTTGCATTTTGAGTGCAAATGTGAATTAAGACTGAGAATTCCAAGTCATTATTACGTGAGCTATCAACTTTGGGGTAGTCGAGGCCACCGCTCCCAGGGGTCGGCCAGTGGAGGGCGGTGCAGGGGGCTCCCGGTCTGGCCACGCCCTCTAATGGCTTTTCGCAAATCTTGACGGAAAGTTGAGGAAAAGATCTTGACCTTGGGTGGAAGTTTGGACCGCCTCGTGAGCGACCGCCACCAGACCCTCTCATCTCTCTCTCTCTCTCTCTCTCTCTCTCTCTCTCTCTCTCTCTCTCTCTCTCTCTCTCTCTCTCTCTCTCTCTCTCTCTCTCTCATAGTCTAAGTCCTTGTTCGATTTTTTCCAAGTCTTTTTCCTTTGATTTTCATTCGTTGATCCTATTATCAAATCCTCCTTGACTCCTGTGGGCTTCGAACCTAGACACAGGGGTTACCTAAATCACTATATATGTTGTAATCGAGATCCAATCCTTTGCCCAAGTGATATCTGAACCCTTATACCCAGGCCTCAGCCCTTACTGTGATGGCACGGCTCCAGCCGACATACTGAAGGACATCGAAGTCACCTCTGCAGTGGTGGTCTCCGAACTCATAACCCGGGTGCCGGTATGTGGGATCGAATCCCACCGCGAAACGAGCCATCGCAGGAAAACTGCCTGGAGTTAATCGCTTGTATGGTTGTGTTCGTTCGGAAATATTTCGCAGCGGGAGAACGGGCCGGACACAGGGGTGGTGAGAGTTGCAACCAGGGAGAAGGCTGCCCAGGATTTAAGGAAATGGAAACGGTTATGGAAAGGGCTAGTGAGAGTGTGAGAGTACGGGCCAGAGAGAGAGAGCTTATGAGTGGATGGGGAGTGGGTTAGTGAGAGCGCAGAGAGAACAGACGCTCGGTAAAGAGCTGGTGAGGATATGAGAGTGAGAAGACGGGCAGAAAGAGGGCTAATGATTGCAGATGTGAGGGACGGGACGAAGAGAAGCCTGATGAGTTGTGGGAGAGTAGGGGATGGGAAAGGGAGAAGACTGGTGAGTGTGTGTGGGATGGAACAGGGAGAGGGGTAGTGAGAGAGAGAGCAAAAGGAGAGTCGGGCAGCAGGAAGAGGTTCTAGCTAGGTAAGCAATGGCAGCAAATATCATAATTGCTATGTCAACCCCCGCGGCTAGGACGCTCGGCGACACACACACACACACACACACTGCCACTCTCCGGTGATCATACTAGCAGCATCACCAGTTCCACCAGTAACACTGCTGCCACCAGTAGCACCAGCAACACCAGTGCCACCAGGATCATCCACTGCCATGATTCTCCGGCGTGTATGATACTTTCATCAAAATCCCAGGACCAGGGTAGTGGGTTGTAGACACCAGCCGCCCAGGGAAGTACTGCCCTCCTGACGTAGGAGTGTTGAAGTGATGGCCGGGACCATCTTACATCCTCCGTGTCAGTAGGTTGTAGACACCAGCCGCCCAGGGAAGTACTACCCTCCTGACGTAGTAAAGTGATGACCGGGACCATCTTACATCCTCCTTGAAGTATTGAGGACCCCCAGGGGTCTGTCCTTGGGTGGATGCTTTTCGTCATCTATATTAACTATATCGACGTAGGTCTGAATAATTCAGTGTCCAAATTTGCAGATGACACGAATATCGGCAATTTCGTATCAACTGAAGAAGATAGACGAAAAATTGCAAGAGAGTTCAAGATAGAATTGATTAATGGTCTAGAAAAATGGCAAATGCCATTTAATGTCAATAAATGACAACTGTTACGAGTAAGAAACCTCGGCCAAAAATGCGATTATAAAGTAATGGCTCAGAAGATAAAAGCCACACCTACTGTGAGAGATCTATGGGTCACTTGTCTCCAATAACTTCAAATTCTCCCATCACTGCAGTGAAGCTGTCCAGAATGCAAATAGAATGTTAGAATTTATGAACATAAACTTTACATACAAAAGCAAGAAGGTGATATTGCCACTATACCTAAGTCAAGTTAGACCCCACCTCGAATATGCAATGCAGTTTTAGGCTCGCCACTTAAGCAAGAATATTCTGAGATTGGAAGAAGTGCAGCAAAGAGCAACTGAATTGTTTCCTTCTTTGCATAACAAACCATATGAGGCCAGACTGCGAGAATGAACGGCATGTTCTGAAATACTTTATGGATTCCACGGTGTCGATATTGAAAGTTTCTTTACAGTCGCTTTAGCACACTATCAACGAGAGGGAATGGACTGAAACTTGGAGGTCACCGGGTTTAATCTGGATTGTACGAAATATATCTCCACCAACGACATTCTTGACGCGTGGAATTATCCCCCATAGAATTATGATCAGGGTAACGTTGTCAATATCTTCAGAATTTGGCTTGGAGCATCACCTGTCACTCTCCGTCGTAGATTCTTGTAACACTAACGTAGTGTTGTATTATGCTACTTTCTCGACCACTCATCTCGCTCTAGTCACGATGCGGTAACTTACCAACGTTGGTCAACTCGTGTGTCACCTGCTCTAGCGGAGTAAGAGAGATTTATTGTGTCATCCCGCCACATCAGGAATGATAAAGACGTGGTGATTTGCGAGGCTGGAGTTCATTGCTTATCCTTACCACTGCCATTATATATATAAAAAAAAAAAAAAACAAAGTGAAGGACTGTAGTTCGATGGAATGGGCTGCATGACATTATCACGTTCATTCTTCTCTATGACCTTCCTGTAAAAAAAAACTTCAGACATATTAGTCCTGCAAGGTATTTTTTCTTTTACCTGTTTTTCGCCCGGCGCGTTGCTGGAGTGGGCGGAGGGTTGGGAGAGAACCTTTGCTTTGTTATCCTTTTCCTCCACCGCTTTTAAGGGGACATCTTTTCTTCATTTCTTAAGTTGTGTCAAGGCCTGGCCACCTCCCTTGGGTCTGTGTGGTCTGTGTATCTAGGTAACTCTCTCTCTCTCTCTCTCTCTCTCTCTCTCTCTCTCTCTCTCTCTCTCTCTCTCTCTCTCTCTCGTATAACCTCCCTTGTCTTTATCTTCTGTGACGATGATAAGAAAAGTTTGTATTCCCCAAAGTATGTCATTCGAATCTCCTGCAACAAATGTCATTAAAACTTTCAGCTGGAGTGTGTGGAGGGGAAGTTTAGCATGACGTGGGAACCCGCAGAGCTCTCTGACCTGCCTGGCTACCTGGTTGGCTGACGGCCTGGCTCCCTACCTGACTGGCTGGCTACCTGGATGGCTAGCTGTCTGGTTGCCTGGCTTCTTGGCTGGCTGGCTGCCTGGTTGCCTGGCTAACTGGCTGCCTGGTTACCTGGCTAGCTGGCTGGCTACCTGGCTGCCTGGTTATCTGGCTACCTGGCTGGCTGCTTGGTTACCTGGCTAGCTGGCTGGTAACCTTGCTGGGGTAACACTGCTGTTACGACTGCTGTACTGTTACAGTCAGTACTATACTTCTACTAGTTTTGTACCACTACTACTACTATCACTCTTCTAACACTACTTTTATTACTAATACTAGTAGTAATTCAAATAATAATAATGATATTGATAATAGTGATAATTGTGATAATCATAATTGTACAGCTGCTGCTGCTATTTCTACTGTTATTTCGTTCTCCTATCACTATTACTACTACTCCTACTACTGTACTGCTATTACTTCTGTACTAATACTACTATTGTATTTCTATTGCTACTACTTCTACTAATACTTCTATACTGCCATTACTTCTGTACTGTATTTCTATTATTACTCCTGCTTACCTCTAGTTTTGATATCACGTTCTCTAACATAATAATGTAATCCTATATTCAAAAATGCACCAAGAAGGCGAGACTGGAACTGTGCGGAGGAAGTAAATAGGAGACGCGCTGCTCACCCTAATTCAGAATTCGGTTTCCTGAGGCCATTTTTAGCGGCTGTAAATCATGCCACATTAGTCTCCCATCACGCCAGGCAGCACTGGAAGGAAGGAATTATGTTCTTACAGTTTTATAATGCTCGAGGTCTGGGGTACGTTTGCCAGGATGGGTAAGGAGTATGGAAGAGACGGGTGTGTGTGTGTGTGTGTGTGTGTGTGTGACGATATATTTGCTAAGCGCCTCGAGACAAACTTAAAGGTATCGTTGTATGCGATTAAGGGATTTAATACCTCCCCAGTAGTACTCAACAGAGTAGATCGTGGGCTTAGGACCAGTCACTTGTTTACCATATGGCGTCCTAGCCACGTCTCTTCGTTGTATATCAACTGACTGTTATATTGCTCTCTTGTGCCTCTCCTGATGATGTGATTATTACACGAAAGTGCACTTGGGAACTTATCGTCTTTCATTTCCCCGTAGACTCACAGGAATTCAAGTACATCAGTGGAGGAATTTTTCTCGCGGTCACGACCAGCACACACACACACTCGACTAATAATTGAGAGACTTGTCATCTTGCTAATCTGCCGGCCACTGTAACCCAGTTATGTTGTTCATATATGTAAATGTACGCAGTATCCCCTGGGGATAGGGGAGAAAGAATATACTTCCCACGTATTCCCTGCGTGTCGTGGAAGGCGACTAAAAGGGTAGGGAGCGGGGGGCTGGAAATCCTCCCCTCTCGTTTTATTTTTTCCAAAAGAAGGAACAGAGAAGAGGGCCAGGTGAGGATATACCCTCTAAGGCTCAGTCCTCTATTCTTAACGCTACTTCGTTAACACAGGAAATGGCGAATATGTATGAAATAAATGTAAGTAGTGTCACCCAGCACACAGTGGTTGAGGGTAGTGGTGTCGCCCAGCTCACAGTGGTTGAGGGTAGTGGTGTCACCCAGCTTAGTGGTTGAGGGTAGTGGTGTCACCCAGCTCACAGTGGTTGAGGGTAGTGGTGTCACCCAGCTTAGTGGTTGAGGGTAGTGGTGTCACCCAGCTCACAGTGGTTGAGGGTAGTGGTGTCACCCAGCTTAGTGGTTGAGGGTAGTGGTGTCACCCAGCTCACAGTGGTTGAGGGTAGTGGTGTCACCCAGCTCACAGTGGTTGAGGGTAGTGGTGTCACCCAGCTCACAGTGGTTGAGGGTAGTGGTGTCACCCAACTTAGTGGTTGAGGGTAGTGGTGTCACCCAGCTCACAGTGGTTGAGGGTAGTGGTGTCACCCAGCTTAGTGGTTGAGGGTAGTGGTGTCACCCAGCTCACAGTGGTTGAGGGTAGTGGTGTCACCCAGCTCACAGTGGTTGAGGGTAGTGGTGTCACCCAGCACACAGTGGTTGAGGGTAGTGGTGTCACCCAGCTTAGTGGTTGAGGGTAGTGGTGTCACCCAGCTCACAGTGGTTGAGGGTAGTGGTGTCACCCAGCACACAGTGGTTGAGGGTAGTGGTGTCACCCAACTTAGTGGTTGAGGGTAGTGGTGTCACCCAGCTCACAGTGGTTGAGGGTAGTGGTGTCACCCAGCTTAGTGGTTGAGGGTAGTGGTGTCACCCAGCTCACAGTGGTTGAGGGTAGTGGTGTCACCCAGCTCACAGTGGTTGAGGGTAGTGGTGTCACCCAGCACACAGTGGTTGAGGGTAGTGGTGTCACCCAGCTTAGTGGTTGAGGGTAGTGGTGTCACCCAGCTCACAGTGGTTGAGGGTAGTGGTGTCACCCAGCACACAGTGGTTGAAAGTGATGTCACTCAGCACAAAGTGGTTGAAGGGTGTAGTGTCGCTCAGTACACAGTGGTTGATAGTAGTGGTGTCACCCAGCACACAGTGGTTGAGGTAGGTGGTGTCACCCAGCACACAGTGGTTGAGGGTAGTGGTGTCACCCAGCTCACAGTGGTTGAGGGTAGTGATGTCACCCAGCACACAGTGGTTGAGGGTAGTGGTGTCACCCAGCACACAGCGGTTGAGGGTAGTGGTGTCACCCAGCACACAGTGGTTGAGGGTAGTGATGTCACCCAGCTCACAGTGGTTGAAAGTGATGTCACTCAGCACACAGTGGTTGAGGGTAGTGGTGTCACCCAGCACACAGTGGTTGAGGTTGGTGGTGTCACCCAGCACACAGTGGTTGAGGTAGGTGGTGTCATCCAGCACACACACTGGCTGAGGGATAGCATCATCTTCGTATCTCCCCACTTGTCTAAGAATTTCCCTCTGGAGTACTTCAGTAATCATTGACAGCTCTCTTTCTCTTCCTAGCGTTCATACCCGTTTATGACGCTGTCATTTTTTTTTTCTACAAGTTAATGTGTCTCTCTACACCGTTAATGAGACTTGTGCCTTGATTTCTGCCTCTAATCTTGAGTAACGTAATACTCATACCGTTGGGAAGATGCACGGTCTGTATATCTGGTTCACTACAGGACAGGCTGCCTTTGAATTGTACACAGACATCTTGCATGGTCTTCTATAGAGAACCAGATCATTTAACTATTCCTAGACTCTGCTGATCACATACTAACCTCAAATACATAAGCTTACACATCGATATGTCCCTAAAGTGGAATTCACAATACTTATAATACCCAGCACAGTGTAGGAAAATATATGAAATCTCTACGGGTTACTGTCATGGATTTCTGCCATTCTTACCGTCCAGGCAAGTCGCCTCATCTGTCGTTCATTAGCTACGAACACCTGGTTCATTTCGGTATCATCTCGGATGGTGCCCTCGGGTCATTGCTACGTACTACTCCTACGGTCTAAGAGTAGATATTTCAAGTAAAGAACTGATAGAAGAAAGTCACTGGTGTGATGTCATCAAACTGTGAAGTAAGTTTGCTGAGGCAGCGCTCATACAAGCTGGTGATGCTGTGCCGCTGACCAAGACGATAAAACTTTCGTCAAAGGAAAATATGTTGAGGAAAATGGTGTGCAGTGTAGCGCTGATTTATAGACATCTATTTACGTGCAAAACTGAAGTAGTGAAGGAAATAATAGATTCACTGGAGACTATAGAATGCGAAGATAACTTTAATTAGGCCAGTGAAAGTCATTAGATGGCTAAAACACGTGATAAGAAGAGACTGATGGTATAATAAGGTGGAAAAGTTACGTGTATTAGGGGATTAAACAACGCGAACGTGAAACCTGGTGAGGAAAATTAAACAACTGAGCTCCAGTGACTGTAGAATCAACCGTGACATCTTATCCCGGGAGGCGGATGGGAAGCAGGAAGCCAAAAGGATGAGGTTACGTACAGTGCATCAGGTTGTGGCGGAGGGAACTTCCAAGAAGGAAGGGTAGAGTGGTTCTTGATGATGCTAGTAGCCAACACGAGCAGCTCTTCACTCTCGTGATAAGGATGAGGAAGGTGAGGAAAGGAACTGAGAATGTACAGGAACTCGGGAACATACACACACAGGGTGTGTAGTGACCTTAGAACCACGCACCGTCATCAAGTTATCATTCCCAGTTGCACAATAGTGCAACTCCTATTCAGTTAAAAAGTGTGCGAGGTAGCGTTAAGAACAGAGGACTGGGGCATAGAAGGAATATTCTCACTTGGCCCCCTTCTCTGTTCCTTCTTTTGGAAAAATGAAAACGGGAGGGGAGGATTTCCAGACCCACGCTCCCTCGCCTTTTAGTCGCCTTCTACGACACGCAGGGAATACGTGGGAAGTATTCTTTCTACCCTGTCCAATGTTGTTTATGTGGTGGATCTGACAATCCCAAATACTGCATTATTACCTATGGACGAGGAGGATTCGAACCCAGTCTTCGGTTCTAATAGGTAAGCAAACCGGCCTGCAGCGTTGTACGACTGGGTTCGAATCTTCCTCGTCCATAGGTGAATGATGATCATATATAGAAACATATATATAGTAATGTCGGGATGTAGAGCGTTTTGGCAAAACCACTTTAAAAATCTTTCCCATTTTCTTATTGTGACACGAACCATCACGATACAACGCGAGCTCTTATTGTGACACGAACCATCACGATACAACGCTAGCTTTTATTGTGACACGAACCATCACGATACATCGCGAGGTCTCAAGTAGCCGATGCGCCGCCGGGTGTTGATGCTGTTCATGCCACTCTGCTCATAGCATCAGTTTTCCGCTGGGATTCAAAGAGTGAGGATGCCTCGTTTGCCAGTGGTGTATTTCCACACTCCAGCCCACTGAAACCATTCACCACTTGTGTCTGAGAGACCAGCAAGTACACCTACTGCAGGTGAACCTCCCAGAAGGGTAAGGAAGACCTTTCCTTGAAGGAAAAAAAAAAAGGTTATAATAAATGAATTTACGCTCGGATCTGGCACTTCAGCAGCTGCTGAAGAAGAGCGAACCTCTTGGGAAGAAGAGCAGATCTATCAGGAAAGCATTTTCTCAGCCATCTATTCCGAAGATGGCAATACATCTCAGGACACAGACGTATATATATATATATATATATATATATATATATATATATATATATATACACGAAGATGGAGGATCCCCTTAAACCTGGGGTGTAAGTTATGTGGGTACGACGGTTTCCTACGACTGGGCAAATGGTTAAGAATAAAGCCACCGAGATTCACTTGGAATTGATGGAGGAAGAAGGTAAGCCAGTCATTCAGCGGAGGTGAATTTACCGCCGACTTCATGATTTCATCAAACGTGTCGCCATGAGAGATGCGAGTTTGTCAGGCGAAGCTGCAACTGCTGATGTAGAGGCTTGAGGGAGCGCGCCAAAAAAGTGAATCTCCAGGAACTTATAGATGAGGAAGGTCACGCCCCAGGCCACACCGGCGTTTTACCGGGAAATATAAACGTCAAAGGAAACAGGTCTTGCGAAAGGCTCAGGCAAAGGCTCCAGGTTTGAAGACTTAACAAGACAGCGCCACACACTGGTCAGAGAGTGCTGTGTCGTGGCCAGATCACGTCGTGGAGGCAACAGCAAGTTTGGGCAAAATGTATCATATCCACAAGTAAGAACAGCAAGTTTGGGCAAAATGTATCATATCCACAAGTAAGATATGAAGATGTATGTCACTTAGGGTTTTTCCTAACATCACGATTCGCTCAATAATTCGTTATAAGGTAAAGAACGAAAACGTTGTGATATACGGTATGCTCACGACAGACATGTATTTAGGGACATGTAATGAGTTGAAAAAAAAATCCATTATTCTAGAAGGAAAATGAGCAATAAAGTAGATAAACACATGGACATTACATGTCTTGAGTGACATGGAAATTAGTAAGAGGGATTAATTATTAATGTTGATCCATAGTGGTACCGGGGTGGTAGAGAAAAGATTTCCAAATTTATAAAGTAAAAGAACTTCTTTCCAAGCTTTTCGTCTCGTTTCCAAAACGTCTTCATGCGGAATGAACAGATCTAAGAGAGACGAGACTCCTGGACAGACTAGCCACAACCTGAGGTTGTACACGACTCGCTTGTGGTCACCTGAGGAGCGTGATTCCCATCTCGACCTTGTGTGAATTCAGGCCCGGGTTACAATCTGAGATTGCTGTATTCATATCTGGCCCATCATTAATAGAATATATCAACAAATCGTCCATTCTATATATGTACAGACTCGGTGATTTACTGATAAAGACAATATAGATTTTACAGCATCGCCACTGAAGAATCGAGATTGGAACCGATGGTCGAAACTCATTAGAACTGGTCATTTGGTATTCCCTACCGTCTGGTCGCTGGTGAAACAGAATCCCATTCTCAGATGATAGGTTCCTTGTATTAGGGTATAGAGGATTAGATCTTGAGTGAGTGTTGTGTGTCAACTAGGAAAGCTACGCACAACCAAGATACTTTTTTTTTTTCCTCAAGACTGAAACAACACAAGGATGTCGACGAAATTTGTCATGTCCTTCAAGACCTCAGGAATATTTTTGTGAGTGTGGTATCTAGGAGGAGCGAGGCTGGGTAGACTAGTATATGTAGAAAGTAAGCGAGTGATCACAATTTTTATAACGTCTTAAGAATCTAGTTATGGTCACGTAAAGGCACATCGCAGACTGTTAACTGATGATGTATTTTACGTTCGCTGAAGGACCTTCAGCTCAGCAGGCCGAGTCGTTATCTTAATCTTATCAGCTTTGATTGATATGTTTCTCTCTCATATTTACGGCAATGAATTTATGAAATTTATGAAAAGAATTTTTGGGCTGGATGATGTCAGGTTGGTATGCGAAGATAACCCTTGAACGAAGGACATGGAATGGTTAAGGATGGCTTTAGACGGTGTTACACAACTTTTGGGTTGATTTATGTCAATTATTTGATATTTTGGGCTCAAAATGTACTCTGTTCCAAAATGCATAGTACAAGTGAGTCTTCAGAAGCTACAATAGTGAGTAAGGACTTGACCGGTGAAGCTTTGTACGTAAGATCGATAACGGAGAAAATGAAGCAGCTGATAAGACTACAGATAAGAAGTAAGTGACATAGATAAATCTGCTATGGCAGGATAGATATTTTACCCTCTTAACTGCTAAAATGGCTCTTTGACCGTAGTGTAAGAGGATCGCGTAACCTGCTGGCCAGTGTTAATCTCATCCACACATACACGGAGGACCGCGGCTTTTACCATATACCTCAGAGCAAACTGGAATATACTACACTGGTCTAGTGTAATCCACTGGAACAGGCGAAGAATCATGGGAGAGAAATCGTGAAAAAGTTTTTGGATATGGTGTAGGGCTTAGCTATGAAGAGTGATACATGGGACAGTGTTGACCATTAGCTATGAAGAGTGACACATGGGTCAGGGTTGACCATTAGCTATGAAGAGTGACACACATGGGTCAGGGTTGACCATTATCTATGAAGAGTGACCCACATGGGTCGAGGTTGACCATTAGCTACGAAGAGTGACACATGGGTCAGGGTTGACCATCAGCTATGAAGAGTGACCCACATGGGTCGAGGTTGACCATTAGCTACGAAGAGTGACACATGGGTCAGGGTTGACCATCCAAGAGAGGAGAGGAGGATGAGGAGAGGCGTAATGGTTGCCCAAGTTGGAGGAGGAAATGGTTCAGTGGTATCAAGAAGTGTGAACAGTTCTATAGGACGAGTGGAAGAGTAACGCAACTGTGGAGAACAAGAAGAAAAAGGAAGGGAGAACGAGTAGAAGGAGGAGGAGGAGAAAGAAAAAAGAAAAAGGGAGGAGAAAGAAGAAGCAGTGGAAGGAAGATGATGAAATGATTAGAAACTTATAACCAAGTATGTAAATGCTGTGAACATTGAAGTGATCAAGAATCTTTCTGACAAATATGATAACCGAAGAGGTATAACGAGAAAGGTATAACATATAAGGGATTACGGGAGAGGTATAACTTCCTTCTCATATCTACAAGGATTCAGAACACGCGCCAATACTCATGAGCTCTCTCGGTCATACGACCATTTATTGATACGACCATCCATTAATGGGACCATTCATTAATGTGACCATTCTTTAATAGGACCATCCATTAATATGGCTACATTATTCAGCAGCTCGTCGCACTGATGTCGGGATAAGAACATCTGGCTTTAGTGAGAGGCGCACCAGAGCTGTGATGGACAGGAGAGGCGAGCGGGCTGATCTAGCGCCTGTGTTAGAGGGAGAGAAGAGGCGAGGCAATGGAGGAAGTGGGGAGAGAGGAGACAGGTTTTAAAGGGTGGAGAATCAAGAACAGAATGAGTGAGGAAATTGAATAAAGTGAGGTAAAAGAGAGGAGGAAAGGTTAACGAAAGGAGATTTATGAAAAGAATGGGCATGAAAGAACAACGAGAGGGTAGAAAGGATCAATGAAAGAGGATTGATGAAAAGAAGAGGCAACGCCACCGAAGAAAATAAGGGAGAACAGCGAATGGAGGATGAATAGGATAAAGGATAGGGGGAGAGTCGGTCATGGCTGGGCTAGTAGGAGGCGGCCTCACTCGAACTCCCAGGAAGAGAGAGGGAGTCATTCGGAGGGATTGGTATCTCACGAACTACTTTTCAATTCTTTTACAAATTCAGGACTGTAGTAGATGGTACTAATCTTAGGTCATTTGCATACGTACACGAGAAGACTGTGCTTCGTGGTACACTAAAGTTCGTGGATGTGTTCTTAATGACTAACTGCTAGTCGTGTCAATAAGCCAGTCTTTTGTCGAACTGCATATTTTCGTGCAAATACCTTGAAATGAGGCACTACGAACCAACAAGTTAGCGTGGCATATTAGCTTTGCTGTACACAACCGGGGGCGCCAAGGCCCGCGTTGCTCACCTCAGCAGAGGACCGGTAATCAGGGAGACTCGTGTTGCTGGAGACATCAGTAGAGACCAGGAATGAGAGGCACTGATGACACGGGCGTAGGAAGCGGATGGCAGCGCTGGTGATCACAAGAGATGTGGAGGTTAACTCAGGGGTTTGATTAGAACAGTGTGTGATCCTGGAGTGAGGCAAGGAACCTACTGAGCTGCTGGATCTGTTTGAGTCGCCCCTTTTAACTTGATGCTGCTGAGAATCATGTAACGTTTGTTGTGTTGATGACTACGATGGTGATAGAAAGACATTGCAGGACGCCATCGTAATTCTGTTTCTATCATATGTTTTCAGGTTACATTTCCGAATATATTCATGCCAGTAGACTTTTGGAAATAGATATACTCCAAGAGCGAGTGTGATACTTTAGAAATGTGTACACAGAGCAAGTGACGTTACGTAGTACATTGCGACAAGAAGGTGGTAATACACATCCCTGACTGACACTCAAAGGGGTTATATTCCCAGGCTCGCACAGCCGTGTTGATACACACACAGACACACACACACACACACACACACACACACACACACACACACACATACATATTGGATCGCCCAGCCACCAGACTCGCGTATTGTTTCACTATTCATCACAGCCACAGCATCGAGCTATGACGGGTTATTAGATCGTACCAGTGGGCTGGAATGTAGTGTTTGCCCCCACTTGAAATATGAGATGGTTGAAATATGAGATGGTTTTATCACCTCCCCACATCAATACACAAAGCTAGTTCTCATGTACTGTCTTATGTTTCACACATTGGTTGTCCTGCACTCGTAACTGAGCGAGCTTCAGTATTCCATCATGTCACTGATCACCATATCTGTTGTGTGCAGTACTTCTTTTCTCTCACCTAAAAGTGATTGCTGAGTACTGATAGTATGAACAAAAGTCTGTGGCGTACAAGAAATGTCTGGGAGAATGATTGTAAGAAAGGAAAAAGTTCGTACAATGGTATATATATATATATATATATATATATATATATATATATATATATATATATATATATATATATATTCCTATGAGTCCACGGGGAAAATGAAACGCGAAAAGTTCCCAAGTGCACTTTCGTGTGCACTGGGGAACTTTTCGTGATTCATTTTCCCCGTGGACTCATATGAATATCTTGATCACGCGCAAAATTGTGATCCTTTCCAATATATATATATATATATATATATATATATATATATATATATATATATATATATATATATATATATTGATACATAAAACCCTGTCTTCTTAGTTGTTTATAGACCTGACTTTTGAAAATATAACTGTTACATGAAGTGGAGACGAAAGTGGGAGTAGAATTCTACAGCTTTAGCGTTCAAGGTATCCTTGTGTGGCTGGTCACCACACAAGGAACCATGGGAAGCAGCGACCAGAGGTTAGTCATGGACCCAAGCCTTGGTGGCAGGACCATAGCTCGCGAGAGTAATGGCCCAAATGATACCTGCAGGAGAGAGAGAGAGAGAGAGAGAGAGAGAGAGAGAGAGAGAGAGAGAGAGAGAGAATGATGGGAGAAAGGTAATACCTTTTTGGATTTAGTGAGACGTAAGGCTTTTAATCCCATTCTTCTTGCCTGAGTTTATGACACATCAAAGTCTTCCACTATTGATAATTTATGACACCAGATTCTTCCACTGGTGTGAGATTATGACATACCAAACTCTTCCATTGGTGTGAGTGTAAAGAACACCAAAGCCTCTCATTGATGTGACTAAAGCCTTCTAGACACAAAAAAAATCTAAGGTACAGCAAAATCCTCCAGTGGTTTGAGCTCCATGACACAAATCTTCCAGTTCTGTAAACTTCCAATACCAGTCTTCCAGTGGTGTGCGTTTTTATAAGAAACAAGAAGTCTTCCACTGTAGTGGAAGCTTAGCCACGTAAAGTCTTCGTCTTGCCTGCAGAATCTGCCGCGTGCATTTTGTTGTGGTTGCTATTGTTACATAGTGCAGAAATACAACACACATTTCACCTCGGTGTTGACGTACACACACCAGTGTCCACGTGAGGAAATCAGTGATGAAACAGAATGAAACGTAATCTTCAGAAGACATAAAAGAGTAAGGTCAGTGACCAGCGGAATACAGTCGTTTGAAGACCTGATTGATCAACCACGTTCCATTTTGTTACCAGCTTACACTTAATAGTTCGACAGCTTGTCATTACGTTGTCAAAGACTGCCGTAGTTTGTCACCCAAGATGAGGTCTGGCTAAACTGTCTTGTTGTAACTTATCTCGTTGACGTGGTGGTCAGGGTGAGAGGTTCCGGCCTGTACTCACCACAGTCTACAGCGTAGGTCAAGCCTTAAGGTCCATTACTGGAGCATCCGACTTGAAAAGGAATGGACAGACTCCTCATCCTTCCTAACATCGAAGGGACAGGATGATTGAGCTCCATCCTATCCCTCCTCCCTCTACAAACCTCGGTTGTATGTGTGTATATTAGTATATATTTGTAATAAAAATTTTTTGATTATTAGAATGAATTTTTAAGATGGAATATTTCAGTCTGTATTAAAAGTGCTGAATAGCCTTCTTAGAAGCTCCAGTTCTTGGCTTATAATCCTAAATTCTGTAATCCAATCCAATCCTACAAACCTCGGCTTCTTGTATCACTTAATGAGGGAGTTTCAGCCCCACAGGAGCTACAGTCCTGCAATATTATTTCCCCTTAAAATTCGTCGACCGCCCCACTCCTATATATTTTCAAAGGCGATGCCACACTTACATTTTCGTATTTTGTCATCTCTCCTCTTGGCCTTGATTGCCATCTGCAGACGTCTGAGCACAGGATTGGCAACGTTCCTGGAGTATTCTAGGTACATGTTTTGAGTCCGCTGGCTCTTCATATTCTGAATGAGGCGAGTCACTTATTGCAGGAAGTAAGCTTGGCTTTCATGTAGCTCCAGCAGTTCTCAATTGGCATAGGTTTGGGGAGTTCCCAGGCCACTCCAGCAGGTAGATATTTTTCTGTGATAACCAGTTTATCACCTTTCTAGCCTTATGACGGGGCGCTAACCTGTGTAAAGTGATATACCGTCATTGCTCATAAAAAGGAAGCGGATATTCTACTTTAACGTACTGCTTTCCATTCATTATAATGTTTTCAGATAAGAAGTTCAACCTTTCCTAGTCCATTGTGCCATTAAAGTTCAGCCTTTCCTAGTCCATTGTACCATTAAAGTTCAGCCTTTCTTAGTCCATTGTACCATTAAAGTTCAGCCTTTCCTAGTCCATTGTACCATTAAAGTTCAGCCTTTCCTAGTCCATTGTACCATTAAAGTTCAGCCTTTCCTAGTCCATTGTACCATTCAAGCAGTCCCAGATCATCACACAGTGGATCAAGGGTCATACCGACTGGCACTCCTTCGGCTTCCTCACCCTCCCCTGCCTTACTCCACTATTGCTCACTCCAGTCCTTGTATTTCATTGTAAGTGCGAGACGTTTATGTTCCATTTCCTTCGTAAACAGGGGTTTGGCAACTGGTTTGGACGAGGGAATATGAAGGTCCGTTTACAGGTGATGATGAATGGTTGTTTGAGGGACGTTTCCTAAAAGTTTTGGATGACTATTCTAGCGTTCCGCGGCTGAAATGCTGAGTTGCTTCAATACTTCTCGTCTTGTGGGGATGTCTCTACATGTAGAAGTCTTCCTATGGTGACCTAAGTTAGTTTATGGTGGTGGGATGACATTGTCAGTGACGCCAAGAGCGCTGGCAAGCAGTCGCCTGATACTGCATTCTAGGCGCCCAGAGTTCGAGAAACTTCTCGTGTATCCACATTTTCTTGCTCCGAATTCACGTATTTTGCTCATTTTTAGAGTTACGAGCCAACCAACCTGAAGCTCGGGTGGCAGAAGTTCTGTGCCCAGAATCGAGACTTAAAATGAAGGGTAGGCTGGAGGAGTGACGAAAGAACATCCTTCCTTAAAGATAGACTAAGGCACACTGAGGCGGGTCGTTGGTGTTCACACCATCAGAAACACCAGTCTCATCGACCAGATTGTACTATGATTTCACCCTCAGAGCGTTCGATGTTTGTTCTCGGTAAACCTTAGCCGTGGATCGCCTTTGAAAACTTAACGGGGAGAGCGGACAAGTATTTTGCTGACACTGTAGGACGAGGACTAGGGGTGACATGGCTCTCATAACATCGACCCTCATGTCTCGTTCACGGCGCAGAATATACAGTGGTAATACAAGCGGTTGACTGACTTAGCTTCATCTCCGACCCAAAGTCCCAAGATGAGGCATCTTCACTCTGTCTTTGGTGGTTACCACGGCTGCACAAAAAGAAATATCCTCGAACTAAAGGGAACCTTTGATTTCTATCACCGACCCCTCCCCCACACACCCGCACCACAGCGCCTGTGGCCTCCACTAGATCGGGAGGGTCTCTTCCCCTTCTGTAACCTCCCCCCTCCCCCAATACGTCCAAGATGATGTAAGGGTGGTACACACCTACATCCCATACCTTTAAATCCCTTCATGTGTTCACACTTTGAACCCTTGCATATACCACCAGTATTCTAGTTTCGCTTTACCGGGACAAAGTATTTCAAACGCACGATGCATGTTGAGCATACAGAGTTGTGTGTATACAAAGGAACGTTTTTGACATTTACGTGCAAGTGATTTTGGAATATGATCCATTTCATCAACTTTTTAGACAGAGGCTATGTAGCTACACGTTCCCAGCCAGGAAAGCTGAATTTGGTGCGGGCCCTACCTCTGAAAATTCTCTTACATCTACGGCAGCTGTGGTCAGCGAGAGCCAAAGCGTTGAAGGATAAGATTTTATCTCCTTGTTACATGATCTCCCTAACACGATCCGTAGATTGTACACAAACTCCTCATATGTGAGTTGTGTGTGTGTGTGTGTGTTTGTGTGTGTGTGTGTGTGTGTGTTTATACAGGGCTTGGTGAGAGGCATTGGTGAAGTGAAAGCTTCTACGTAGATTATTTCCCTGGCACGTGTGTTGAGGACATGTCTGCCCCACCCAGCAGATACAGGCATCAGCTAGAAGCTGTGCACCACGGGGTATTCAATCCCCGCCCAGCACATGCAGTCATTGACGGAGAGCGGTGTTGAGAAGCTACCAAGCCCCGCCCAGCGGGTATAGTCATTGGCTAGGAGCGATGTTGGGGGGTTTCCAAGCCCCTCCCGACGGATGCAGTCATTGGCTGTGAACGCTGAAAACACGAAACCTCATTGACGCAAGTCGCTCTGTGGCACTTCCAAACTCATTTGAGATTATTCTTCTCTTCCACAAGTTTAGGAATAACTCATTATCCACGCAAAGGGTTCAGTGATTTCCCTCAAAATACATAAGAAAATGTATCAAATACGTTTCAAAAGTTACGTTCATTGCCAGACCCTTACATAACCAAGTCCAGTTTTCTGTCCCAAGACTGATAGCAGTTTGGACTCGTAGCTGTTCCAGCGAATACTCATCGTCAGCCCCTTAGAAGTAAAGTTATATCAGTCAATACTTCACTCACATTTGTATTACCTGAATTGATCATCTTACGAATATATCCATTAGACATGATTCTGTACGAAACTTCACTGTGTAGCGACATTCTTTTAAGCGTCGCTTCACCAACGTTTACCTTACGGACAACGACCTAACATGGTGGCTAGTTACAGATTGCGACCTCGACTGACATTCTAATCCTCGGGGAGGAACAGCGGTAATTAGCTTGGTGGCCACATTGAGCAACAGGCAGCATACTTTACGATGACCTCAGAATAATCTAGGCGGATATTCAGGTCAGAGTTCAGAGCCAACCACCTTCAACCTTAATGACATGAGGTTCCTGCATCAGGCCTCCACCAGTTACCCACGCCTCCCCTCGCGTCTCTAACCAGTCGACGATTTTGTGCCTACCTCCCTTCATCTCTCCAACCATCATCCTACAGGCGTGTGCAGTTCCCAGGAATTTCGTGAGCAACCTGAGCTGGCCAACCCCTCATATACTCGGGCAACAGTGAGGGCGGACTAGTCAAACACTCAACTTGCTTCAGACGATAAGTCTACTGCACTAGTGGCCCGAGGCTTAGGCCATGTGATCCAGGCTTAAGCCGCCCTTGGGACGCCCCCTTTTTTGAGTAGCAGTTCAACATGATTCTGTGAGGTAACATCTCAGACGCCCACCTTCGGCAGGAATCACGTAGGACATCGCCATCACCAGTTTCGAGAAACAGCTTGAACTAAGAGACTTACGGCTACAGCCGCGGCCATCCTCAGTCCAAAACGCATACTAAAACCGCCCACTAACTCGTGACTACGGCCTGTGTACCCTCCTGTAAGACCCACGAGACTCGACAGCCACGCTCCTCTCCCGCGGTCGTCTGCTTCATCTTCTGCATCTGCACCAGCACCACGGGACTCCTTCACAAGCCTACCTCCAATATTTCACCTTACCCTCTCATTAATGCTACACCATGTATACTATTTCAGCACCTCTGTGCCTAACAAAACATAGAAGCACTGTGTTGTAACTCGTATATCCATACCCCTCTCGCAGTTAATCACAAGACACACACACACACACACACACACACACACACACACACACACACACATATATATATATATATATATATATATATATATATATATATATATATATATACCTTTAAAATGGAAAAGACAAAGTAGTACACCAAGAGAGAGTATTACGCCACACACACGAATTCACTTCAACTGCATGTATCTTCACAAGTCCCGAAAGGAACACTGTTCAAATACATGTGTCAGTAGAGCAAAATGTATAAAAGTGAATAAGAATGATAGCTGCTTGGATACGTTCAACACCGATTTGATATATTATCTCTTATCTTACATCAGACCCTTCAAGATCACATTAGGATCTTTCACAATAATGGAGATACATCATCCAAAAGCTTAGGAGATTTATGGGTCATGCACTTTTCAACGGGAAAGTTAAGAGAGAGTTTTAGCAAATGGGAACGACAAAATCGAGCATTGCTCTCGTGGAGGACTGACCTCCTCCTCCTCCTCCTCTCTTGTGTGTTTTGCTGCCCGGCATTATGTCACGTTGGAAGCTACTGCATGTCTGCAGCCAGACTCCTGGGCTACAGCTCCACCTTTGTAGTTAATTCTCTCTCTCTCTCTCTCTCTCTCTCTCTCTCTCTCTCTCTCTCTCTCTCTCTCTCTCTCTCTCTCGTTTTCTTTTTTCATCGATTTACCCATTTTGTCATTTCTTGTCTATCCTTCATTTATCCTTTTTCTCCCATTTCTTGTTTGTAAGGCCTCAGTCTTTCTAATCATACTATCATTTACTTTATTTCCTCTTTTCTTACTCCTTTCTTTGCTTCACACTTCAGTCTCATTCTTTCCTTTCTCTTCCTCCCAGAACCTCTGCACCTGACTGGTATGCACAAGCAGCCTATCCCTCCAGGGGAGCAACACAGAAAAAAAAAAATGCTTATGTTGCTCAGCCTCGTCATGTTGGTCTCCCAGGGCGGCCTTTGCACTCCCAGTCCTCATCATCTGTTGGATTTGTGGTGGAGGAAATATCGCTGAATCTTATTTGAATTTGCCTGGTAGAGATTGCCTTGGGATCTGCTTACAGACCGAGTAATATACAGACTTTGTCGGCAACAGATCATGCCAGATGTAAAGCTCAGGTTCTGTTAGTTGCAGACCACGCCATCTACAGATCTCATCAGCTATAGACCATACCATCTACTACAGCCCACGCCCTCTGTGGACATCACCACCTGCAGACTTTGTGATCCTCGTCGTCTGCAGGTGTTTTCGGGCCATCTCAGTCCTGGAGTCCGTCACCAGTGGATCACACCGTTTACAAACTCCGTTTATGGCAACATTCGTAAGTAGTGAAGCTCATCAGCCGCAGACTTCGTCAGCCGCAGACCTCGTCAGCTACGGGCCTCATCAATTGCAAGTTTCGTCAGCTACAAAATTTCTTCGTTGGCAAAATTGAAGCAGAAACATATACCACCAAGTCCCCGTTGCAGTCTAGTCAAACAGGTCAGTAAAACTCGTTGAAAGAAGGGAAACTTTGTTAACAACGTCGTCAAATAAGTTAGGGCGTCTCGAATGCTCCCTTGCAGCGCCTTCCGCAGCAAGAGGAAGGACTTATTGGAGACACTAATGACAAGAAATTCTGACGTCAACTCATACATGCAGGAGGGGGGGACCCAAACTTGAAGCCCCTCCGGCACAAGATGAAGACGTTTGTGTGCCAAGAGAGAGAGACGAGGGACTGTCACCACCCGAATCACTAATGCTCTTGCATCCTCGAGAAGAACCTCGGCTCAACCTTCCAGTTGAGGCTGGAAACAGAAAAGCGAGTCTATAACGTTTGTCTTGAAGGACATCTGGTGTATTGGACGATTGCATCATACGACTGGAATTACAGAGGTTATTTTTGAATTTCAGCCGTTTTTTTCTTTTTTTTTTTTTTCTTTTTTTGATGGATCTGCTAACTTGCTTCGTCTCCCTATGGGTTACATGTCTCTTCAAGTATTGCACCTAAATCACGACGGGTTTGATGTGGAAACTTTTTTCTTTTTGCATTGTTTACCTCCTGGCATTCAAGATATCCTCCCAAAATAGAGCATAAAGAAGTGAAATAGAAATTTGGTATCGCATGTAAACTGACTTGTTCCAGGTCACGTGGCCTTTCCCTATACTGCCAAACTCAGCCATATATCACAACGTCACCAGCGCCATACATAGACAACTGAATTTTGTTAAGACATCCGAGATGAGGGAGGGTGAGGAGGAGTAAGCTTGGGTCTTGTTTCAGATTCTGGGGCCCTCCCGATGATGATGAGGGGGTTTGTGTGGAGCTGTGATGGCTTGAGCAATGGCAGCGGGGCTTTTCCTTTCCCTGGTACGTGGGTTTAACCAAAAGTCAAGCTTGAGCTCTCACACCAACACATGTTGGCCATTGTCTCTCCTCTTATACTTTTCGTTCTTCTCTTCTTGGTCTATCACAACTGGAAGTGGTCATCTGTTTGAGCCACGGGAGGAGAAACCCCTTTCGGTATGGCAAAGATGAAGATCCAAGACTATTCTAATCTATATTACGAGCGCTGAATCGCCTTAGATGCTCCGAGGCTTATCTTTTAAGCCAAATTTTTATAATCCAATCCAATCTGGGGTCACTGGGGGGGTTTGTGAGGTCGCTAGAGTTTAAGAGGTTACGAGAGGTATATATACACACATATGAGTAATGGTTATGCAGTTAGTCATTGGAGGGTGTGAGGCCACTGGAGACCAATAGTTCACTTGAAGTTCCATGATTACTGCAAGTAGTAAGCTTACTGGAAGTTCCAGGGAAATCCAGTAGATCTCATTAGGCTAACGGAGGTGTAAGAAAGGAAAGCTTACGAAAAATTACTGGAAATTGTGAGAATCAAGGGAGGTTGTGAGGCCTCTGGAATTTGATGATTTACCGCAGAGTGTGAGGACGAACCAAGTTGTGGAGTTGCTGTGCGTTGCGCAGTCACAAGGTTGTAAGACTATTAAGGGTTGTGGAGTCACTGAGGGTTGTAAGGCAACTTGATGTTGTTAATTCTCTGGAGGTTGTGAGGCTGCTGGAGGCTGGGCAGTCACTGAATGTTGTATGGTCACTTCATGCGTGTGGAATCGATGGAGGCTACACAGCCGATGGAAATTATGAGGCCCACTGAGCGCAGTCCTTTCCATGCTGTGTGTGTGTGTGTGTGTGTGTGTGTGTGTGTGTGTGTGTGTGTGTGTGTGTGTGTGTGTGTGAAACGCTGTGTGTATAATAAAAACATTCAGTTTCCAGACAGCACTGTCATATCATGTAATACACTAAGGTAAGGGAATATGAATCTTATTCTAGATATAAAGAAAGACGTTTATTTTCTCATAAAGTGTCAACACTTCACATGACTCGTCCCATCCTTGAGTTTAGCTACCTCTATTTACCTTTTGTACATGCGTGTCGTTGGAAAAGTTTCCTCAGCTCAAACAAGAAACGTTACCTTAATCTTGTTTCAGTTGTTTGAGTACATACAGTCGTGCAAGTTCACCCGGGACATCCAGTAATGTGGAGGCAGATCTGGGTTGCCTGGTACATGGTGGTATGCGTAGTGAGATAATGATAGCAAATTGTCTGGTGAAACATGGAGTTGGTGAAAGCTTCATGTATGATTAAGAGTGGCAAAGCGACTGGGGCGGATGAGACTGCACATATTAGGTAGATAGATAGATAGATAGATAGATGAATATACTATACGGGGAGGGAGCTCTTCAGTCTTGAACTACCCTAATTATGGTGTCTACATTCATTCCCTTATAACTCTGTTTATTTCATTCATCCACCATTGTTCATACCACCAGAAGAGTACCTCATATTTTCTTTTAAAGAAGATTCTTACTTAATTCTATGTTGTGGCGTCTAGCTGTTCTATCCTTGCTTCTTTTGAAGGACGTCATCAAGGTGGTTTAGAATCAGAAACGTTGTGATTACGTCACTACTCATTTTCTACTCTTCTATGGTAAACAAACCTGAGGCTTGTATACTTTCACTGTGATTCATCTTTCTTAATGTCGTCATCATCTTTGTTGTCCTCGGGACCTTCTCCTGCCTGAAGTTTTACCTTCTTTCCCACCCTCGTATGTGGTGGTGTCTTGCAAATGCAGGCAATCGACCCCGCCTCTCCTTCATCTGTAACGCAGCTCACTCTCTCCTAGAAGTCTAAGGGGTTCGTTATGCATGACCACCTTACCTTGAAACCGTGTTGTCTCTCACCTAAGTAGTTTCACCTCTGAAGGGAATCTTCCAATTGCTCTCTCTCTCTCTCTCTCTCTCTCTCTCTCTCTCTCTCTCTCTCTCTCTCTCTCTCTCTCTCTCTCTCTCTCTCTCTCTCTCACTACCTTAGAGACCACACTATCTCTCCCGCTACCTTAGAGACCACACTATCTCTCCCGCTACCTTAGAGACCACACTATCTCTCCCGCTACCTTAGAGACCACACTATCTCTCCCGCTACCTTAGAGACCACACTATCTCTCCCACTACCTTAGAAACCACATTATCTCTCCCGCTACCTTAGAGACCACACTATCTCTCCCACTACCTTAGAGACCACACTCATCTCTGGTAGACAGGTATGATGTTTGCACCCGTCCACTCCCTTCGCACTTTCCATTTTCCCAGCGACACACTGAACAACATTTCAGGACCATGAGCATTATGTGGGTCCAAACCCCTTAGTAGGTACTTCAGCGCTTTCCAAGACCTCTCCACCCCATTCCATCCCTCTGGTGTTGGGGTTATCGTGTCGTCCACTGTGGAAACACACCTCTGAATCCGTCGTACTATTCTGACCACATCCTTACACCAGCCTCTACAACCTTTTCCCTCCGAGTCCCTCAGCCAGATCAAGCTGCTCTCAAGCTGACACTGTGCTCGGAGAATTTATGAAGAAAGTTTGGGTTGTCTCCTGTCTTATCCACAGTAGTCATTACAAAAGTTGTCCGTTCATTGATGCGTCTTCCTCTGTGCTCGATTCTTACACGGTCTTATGGTTCCTTCTCACGAACCTACAAAATTCCACAGTGTCAATAAGGTTCTAAGCCTCCATAAGTACGTCCGTGTTACTCGAGTCTAATTCGAACATATCCACGACTGGCCGTCCCATGATGTCATTTGTCTTGATATAAACGGCGGCAGGCGTGTCTATAGCTTATGGAAGATGTTTTGAACATTATTCTCTCCTTCTTCACCCTTTCATCTCTATCTTGTGTGTGTGTGTGTGTGGAGAGAGAGAGAGAGAGAGAGAGAGAGAGAGAGAGAGAGAGAGAGAGAGAGAGAGAGAGAGAGAGAGAGACTCCTCTTTGGGAGACGTTTTTCGTTATTGCAATACAGTTCCTCCAACCCCTCTCATATATGGTCCTAATTGGTACCAGTTGATAAGGGTTCGCAGGGGACCGGAACTACACTGGAGTTACATAAAAAGAACAAGATAAGACGTATCCAGGAACACCAGTGAATCATGTATGTTGGAGACAGTGTCGTGCTCTGTCATATATATATATATATAATATATATATATATATATATATATATATATATATATATATATATATATATATATATATATATGCATATAATTACCTCAGAACCAATTTCTGTGAAAGAGCCCTGGTGTTACGAAGGACCTTTCTAAAGACTCTTGCAGCCTATGGCTGCGTAAGTTCCAATAGCAGGGATATTTAGATCACTTTAGAGTGAGAAATTGTTTGAGGAGACTGTTCTCCCCCAGAGATGCAGCCTCGTCAAAGTTGACTTCTCATACGCGTCGTAACTTCTTGCAAGCGGAGAGGCAAGCGGTAAGGTCAAGTAAGATATGTGATCACCAAAGTCAGCTTCGTGGTCACCAAAGGCAAAAGTCGGGTCACCAAAGGCAAGTAAGTGTTGGGTGACCTAGGGCAAAGGTCAGGTCCTTGGATTAGCTCATAAACTTGCACATGTTGACAATACTTTCTAATCATGAAAGGATCTAATCTAATTATCATAAAAGGATCTAATTCAAACATGCTTTGAATGATGGTGAGATTACTATGACTGCTGTGTTTGATGATGCTAGACTCTCTGACATTTCTCTCCACAGTTAAATGACATGAAACAAATTTCAGCGCGTTGTCTCAGTCAGTAGGGTAGCTGAAGTCTCGCATTTGCCAGGATGGAGCATTTGATCCTTGTCCAGCACAAACACCATACTGATCCTGCTTGATTCTTCAATCCAGTTCTTTTCCACATGGTCGCAAGTAAGTTTTCGTACGTTCGTTGCGTGGTCTCCGGGAAAACACAACCATTTGTCACTAGTAGCTCCTGGGCCAGTTCCCTGCTGGGTTGCTGTTCTTAGATGCTGTTTTGACATCAAAGTCCTGACATGGTTGGGGCGGTATTAGGAAGTTGTTGTCATACGGATCGTACCGTCGTGCTCAAGGATCGTACTGTTGTGTCCAAGGATAGTACTGTCGTGTTCAAGGGCTGTACTGTCGTGCTCAAGGGCTGTACTGTCGTGCTCAAGGGCTGTACTGTCGTGCTCAAGGGCTGTACTGTCGTGCTCAAGGGCTGTACTGTCGTGCACAAGGATTGTACTGTCGTGCACAATATCGTACTGTCGTGCCCAAGGACCGTACTGTTGTGCACAAGGATCGTACTCTCGTGCACAAGGATCGTACTCTCGTGCACAAGGATCGTACTGTCGTGCGCAAGAGCCGTACTGTCGTGCACAAGGATCGTACTGTCGTTGTTCAAAGATCATGCTGTCGTGCTGAAAGATCGTACTGTCGTTGCTCAAAAATCGTATGGTCGTGCACAAGGACCGTACTGTCGTGCACAAGGACCGTACGATCGTGCACAAGATCGTACGATCGTGCACAAAGATCGTACTGTCGTGCACAAGGATCGCACTGTCTCGCTCAAGAGATAAAAAATCTTACGTTCTAGATCTTACAAACATCTACCAAGTTTCACCGAGGACCGTCGTAGATCTTACGTGGGTATTGCAGTGTAACACGGTACCTCCGGGTCGCTCTCGGCTCGAGTGATGGAAAAACAAAACGTGGGAAGGTTGTATGTAATTATTCTTGTCATTTGTAAGGGGAAATGATCATGGCGTTTACTAAAGTATGACCCGCATCTTTAGTAGGACTGTGATGTATATCGGTGTCCGATTTTTTTTTTTCCCCACTAGCGTTCGTGTTGTTCAAGCTGTGCCCTCGTTGACAAGCGCCATTAGACGTTGTCCAACAAGCTGTGGAATGATATATATATATATATATATATATATATATATATATATATATATATATATATATATATATCATTGATGCAATGTATATCTGTAGAAGAACAGTTAATATCTTGCTTCATATACTTGTGCAGCGTGTGTGTGTGTGCGAACATTCAGGCCTGGAGTTATCATAACTCGAGTACAACATAAACATGCTACCATCTCCCTTCCTGCCTGCAGGCTGCACGGGGCAGACTGTGGAATCGTCTGCCCGCTCACCCCACACACCTCCCCGAGCCTGCAGGAGCCAGCGCTCGTGACCCGAGTCTCCTACTCAACCATAGACGAAGGACGACCAGGACGTAGCAGCCTGACCCGGAGGTGTGGGAGGGACGGGGTCTGGAGGTGATTGTAGTTGTGGGAGGGACGGGGTCTGGAGGTGGTTGCAGGTGTGGGAGGGACGGGATCTGGTTGTGGTTGCAGGTGTGGGAGGGACGGGGTCTGGAGGTGGTTGCAGGTGTGGGAGGAACGGGATCTGGAGGTGGTTGCAGGTGTGGGAGGGACAGGGTCTGGAGGTGGTTGCAGGTGTGGGAGGGACGGAGTCTGGAGGTGGTTGCAGGTGTGGGAGGGACGGGATCTGGTTGTGGTTGCAGGTGTGGGAGGGACGGGGTCTGGAGGTGGTTGCAGGTGTGGGAGGGACGGGATCTGGTTGTGGTTGCAGGTGTGGGAGGGACGGGGTCTGGAGGTGGTTGCAGGTGTGGGAGGGTACGAAGTCTGGAGGTGGTTGCAGGTGTGGGAGGTACGGAGTCTGGAGGTGGTTGCAGGTGTGTGTGTGTATCTACAAGCGACTATTGTGTCCCCGGGCTGTTTATCAGCTCCCTGAACACGGAGAAACGATCGGTACTTATGATAGTGTGACCTTTGACCTGACCCCTCCAGGGGTAGGTCAAAGGTCACGCCATCATACGCTAGGGTCATGCCGTCGCGTCCATAACTTGTACCGTCATGCATAAGGGATTGATAAAAAGCCATGTGGTTTCACTGTGGTTTTCCCCCTTCGTGCTCATGGGGTCAAAGTTCACTGAAACGGAAGAGACTCTTATGTAGGTCCAGCGACGTTATGCATCGACGCGTTTGGGATATACGATCCCCGGGGTCCCTGAAGCGGGATGAGAAGAAGAGGAGGAAAGTAATTCACAGTCATGGGGCTCTCGCACACCCTGCCTCTCGCACACCCCTGCCTTTCGCACACCCTGCCTCTCGCACAATCTGCCTTCTCGCACACCTTGCCTCTCGCACACCCTCCCTCTCGCACACCTTGCCTCTCGCACACTCTCCCTCTCGCACACCTTGGCTCTCGCACACCCTCCCTCTCGCATACCTTGCCTCTTCCACTGTTGATGAAGATAAATGCTTTAGAACTTTGAACAGTAAACATATCCTCTCCGTTTTCTTCGGAAGACGGGTGGATCACCCTGTATGAAGAAGCTTTTGTGCTTGTACGTTCCATGAACTTTATCTCAAAACTACGAGAAGATTGTCTTATATATCGGAGATTCCCTGAAAGATTTTCCAGCAGACGCTGATTATCAGTTTTGAAGACGAATGGATTACGCCTTCGGCCAGAGGTGAGGGGTTCGGTAAGGAAGAGAGAGAGAGAGAGAGAGAGTCCGATTAAATCCTCTCCTTAAAGAGGAGCGATAAAAGATAAGCGTTATCATCCGCTAGCGTCTTGCAGCAGACGGAAGGAGTTGAACTGCTGGTGTTTGTAGGAAAGGAAGTCGATGTATACATTGGTGCAGGAGTTACAGACAATGGTGCAGCAGTTGTAGTTATAGGTGGTGGTGCAGGAGTTGTAGGTAGTTATGCAGCAGTTGTAGATGGTGGTACAGGGGTTGTAGATAGTGGTGTAGCAGTTGTAGGTGATGGTACACAAGTTGGAGATAGTGAAGGAGGCGCTGAGGTTAGTGGCATAGGAGTTGTAGACAGTGGTGCAGGAGTCGAAGTTAGTGATGCAGTTGTAAATGGTGGTGCAGGAGTTGTAGACAGTGGTGTGCAGGAGTTGTAGACAGTGGTGTGCAGGAGTTGTAGACAGTGGTGTGCAGGAGTTATAGACAGTGGTGTGCAGGAGTTGTAGACAGTGGTGTGCAGGAGTTGTAGACAGTGGTGTGCAGGAGTTGTAGACAGTGGTGTGCAGGAGTTGCAGATGGTGGTGCTAGTGGCGAGGGAGTTGTAGATAGTTTGAGGGACTTGAATGTAATGGTGATGGAGGTATAGATAACATATGCAAGACCTGGAGATACTGATGCAGAAATGGTGGTCGTGATGCAGGAAATGATATGGTGATCCTGGTATTTAGGGAGTTTTAGTGTTATTAAAGGAGTTGTGCCAAAGACTTTAAGGTACTGATGGATGAGTTAACGTTGTGGTGGTGTAGGTGTTGTAGTATCATTGTGAGTTATAGGAATTTTATTTTTTAGGAGTGTTAGGAGCACGAAGGGTTAGTTGAAGCGGGGAAAGGAAGAAGTATATGTTTTTGGAAAAGTTTTAGTCTGGAAATTAAAACAAGAGTTCGAATTTTAGGTTAAAGACAAGAGAAGCAAACAGCTTTAGGTACCTGCAGATGAAGGAAGAAAGTTTTAGGTACAAGAAAAGGAAGTTTTAGTCGGAGTAACAAGTTCCAAGATATGGAAATGCAAGACTTTACACAGTTACGGGAATTTTTTGCGCCATCTTTTTGAAAAGAGATGTAAGGAAAGTGGTTTAAGCAGCAGTAGAGAAGAGAGGAAAGTTCCAGGTAGAAATAAATAGATAAGGAAGTATCTATAAGTAGATAAAAGTATAAGGTTATATGGCGGAAAAGATAGGAATTTAAGGTTCTAAAAGAAAATTTGAGTTTTAGGTGTTAGTAAGGTTAGTTAGGTAAGAAAAGACGTACCAGTGCAGAAGATATAAGGCAAGCACTGTAATGTGCAGTCGGCCAGTTGATCGTGGAGACAGATGTTTTAAGTAGGAGAGAAGTTATACAAAATTTATATGACAGTAGCAGCAGTAGTAAGAGGATAGATATATTAAGGTTAAGGGAACAAAATTATCCAGTATTGGAAAGACGACGCAAGTTTATGGTACATAGAACAGAAATCTTGAACAACGACTGAGTACAGGAGAGAAGAGTCGTAAGCCAGCAGCTTAGTTGGAGAGAGAAGTGGTAGCAGTGGGGTAGAGGAGAGAGAAGTCTTGGGGCAGCAGCATGGTAGAGGAGAGAGAAGTCTTGGGGCAGCAGCAGGGTAGAGCAGAGAGAAGTCTTGGGGCAGCAGCATGGTTGAGGAGAGAGAAGTCTTGGGGCAGCAGCATGGAAGAGGAGAGAGAAGTCTTGGGGCAGCAGCAGGGTAGAGGAGAGAGAGAAGTCTTAGGCAACAGCTGGGTAAAGGAGAGAGAAGTCTTGGGGCAGCAGCAGGGTAGAGCAGAGAGAAGTCTTGGGGCAGCAGCAGGGTAGAGGAGAGAGAGAAGTCTTAGGCAACAGCTGGGTAAAGGAGAGAGAAGTCTTGGGGCAGCAGCATGGTTGAGGAGAGAGAAGTCTTGGGGCAGCAGCATGGTAGAGGAGAGAGAAGTCTTGGGGCAGCAGCAGGGTAGAGGAGAGAGAGGTCTTCGATAACGGCAAGAACAAGAGCAGGAGGCACCTTGGTGGCCAGCAGAGGTGCGGCGCCAGGCTGGGGTCCTCGGCCCTGCTGGCTGCATTGATTGCGCTGCTGCCCTCCGCTGGTGACTTAAACTGTATCCCCCCACTCCTCCTCCTCTCTCTCTCTCTCTCTCTCTCTCTCTCTCTCTCTCTCTCTCTCTCTCTCTCTCTCTCTCTCTCTCTCTCCAGCGCAGTTCTGGGCCCGGTCCTCCACTCAAATAAGGATATTCTTCAATTGGAAACGAAGCAGTGAAGAGAAATTAAGTTGATCCCTTCCTTACGTAACATTGCGGGCGTAACAAACCATATGATGAACGAGGGCAAGAATGGAATTTTCTTCTAAGCAAATTGTGGCTCCGAGGGAAAGTTAAAAGAATGTTTGAAGATATTTAGAGGCTTTAATTCACTAACGCCGATATTGAACATTTCTTTACGGTCGTACCAGTACTACCAGTGAAAGTATATGGACAAGAACTTAGAGGTCACTTCGTTAGTCAGAATTATACGAAATAATTCCTTACCAGCGACATAACTGTAGCATGAAATAAGCTCTCAGAACATGTTGTTCACAGCAAAACTATTAATATGCTCAAAATTAGGCTTGATCGTCACCTGTCACTCTCCGATACTGAATAATGCATTTAATCATTATCCTCCCTTCTCAACCACTGATCTCTCCCTAACCATGTTGCTGTAACTTAACCCACATTGATTAACCCGTGTCGTCTGCTTTAATAAGCGAGCATGAAGGAGTTATTGTACCATCCTTCCACATGAGACGTTATATGGCTATATTAAGTCGCGAGGCTGGGGCTCGAAAGTGTATTCTTACGTTTGTCTTCACAACAAAAAGTGAAGGGATGCGTGTCTTAGGTGATGGGATGCATGATATATTCACGTTCACTCTGCCTTCTGACTTTCCTATAAACATTTCCTTCTTACGTATCGATCCTGCGAGGTATTCTTTTTTTTTTTTCCACCAGTTTCCCATCCAGCAACATGCCGGACGTGGAGTGGAAGGTGGAGAGGAAGGGTTTTTGCTTTGTAGTCCCTTTCCTCTGCCGCTTTTAATGGACTGTATCTTCTTCATGTAGCGATAAGGCCAGACCACCTCGCTTGGACCTTGGGTTCGTGTGTCTCTCTCTCTCTCTCTCTCTCTCTCTCTCTCTCTCTCTCTCTCTCTCTCTCTCTCTCTCTCTCTCTCTTTCTCTCTCTCTCTCTCTCGATTGGACGTCGTACATATCTCCCCCCCAGCGGCCCAACAGCTTGCGCTCAGCTCCACGTCCTGTGATACCCGACCCGGCTGTGTGTGGACGATGACCGCGAGGGCGTCGCGTCGCTCCTCCAGTAACAAGATGAATCAGTTTTCCATTTGTTCCCCGAGTTGTTTGAGAGACGGAGTGTACTCGGCTTGGGATAAAAGCCGATAAACCCAAGTGTGAACTGAGATAGGCTGACGGGGGTAACCAAGGAGATTAATGGAACTCCTTAACTTTAACGAAGACACTTTTATGCACAAGATTTTCTATATATCAACTGTGGTCAGAGAACACACCACCAAGGTACGTACGGAGGTGAAGATCTGGCAGACAGCGACCACCATGCTATTGGCCGAGTGTTAGATACAAGATCTCAAATCAACAATAACACGCTCCCGATCCTGTGTTAACACATCTTAGATAGCAAAATAATACCGGACGAACAGCATTCGTTTCTGCTACACGAGATCTTGTCAGACAAATCGACTGGACATTCTTCACCGTTTATCTACGACAACTGAAGGTCTCAAAAGTATCCACCGATGCAGCTTACCCGTACTTTCAAAGGGCATTCGATGAAGTACGACACAAGAGAGTGTGTCTGTGTATGATCACACGCAACACGGAAGAACCATGGATCAGTGGCTGGCTGGCTCAGCGACGGGAAGCAGCGCGTGGTTATACCATCATCAAGGCAGAAATAGTCGGACATATAACATGAAATCTAACGATGACAAATGTAAGACTGTGCACTACTGAGATAAGCACTGTAAACACGAGTAGCGAATATTCGGAGATCTGCTGCTCATTAACTTGTGAGAAAATAAGGATCGAGTTGTTTTTAGTTAAGAAATCATTAAAAATATACCAATACAACAGAAAAGTTTCACAGCCACAAACATCATCTTCGAAAATTTTGGAAACATTTTGAACCTTTTTTTTCAACGCTCTAGGATGACCACCGTTTCAGTATGCAGTCCATGTTCTGGTCCGCAAACTACAAGGAAGCAGAGGAAAAGCTGGAACGTGTACAAAGACGGTCGTCAAAACTAAATCCACCTTGAAATATCAGACGTTCGAAGAGAGACTTAGAGAATTATCATCTTATTCCTCTTAAGAAGCGTAGACTTTGCTGGACTTCGTCTAACTTTTCCAAGTATTTATTAAAGGTGGTCGACAACATGAACCACGATCTTTTTGAAAATGCAACAAAATAAAACTTAAAAGCTAAAACATGTAACTCTGATGCGGGGTGGGGGGGATCTTTCAGCAAAGAGACGCATTAGATACTGGAATAAGATACCTTACAAAAACCGTTGTTAATACAAATACTATCAGTACACCCTAAAACCTGGAGGATAGGCTTTTCATCAGTTCAGTTATCTATTGAATAAACCCCAAAGAAAACGGTATGCAATCACATAGTTCCTTTTGCTCATACGAGACCCTGGGACTATATTGTGGGTTCGTGCAGTGGCATTTTACAAGTACGATTTTTTTTTTCCCTTCGTGTTAGATTCCACGCAAGCGTGCTTCGTAAAGGCATGGTGTGTCTTCCATTACTTTCCCCAGTTGGTTTGTTGTTGCTGGACAGAGCTGAGAATGATGAGGGAGCCATATCTCACTATCGCATCCGTACATCATCCACATGAAATAGCACTGCAAATAGGCTTTAAGTTCAAATAAGTAACGTAGACATGAGCCATCGGGCCCACTTTTGTCTGCTTGGCCCATGTACTCTCCATCTTTATATTCGTCTTTCCTCATTCACACACACACACACACACACACACACGTGTACAACTCTGTCCGTGTAACGTACAAATATTCTCAGACACACTGGTTACCGTGCTCTGATGGTTAACGTCGTTGACCATGGTTCACACACGGACCCTCCAGGGTACGAATCCTTGGCGCGTCAGTCGAGGCACAGTCAATCCTAGCTGTTCGTCCTCCTCTTAGGCCTGGTTCATTAATGTGTACCTGTCTGAGGCTTGGGGGTTCGTATGTGTGTACATACTTAAGAGGAGCGATTTTGGTACGTATATACAAAGTTAAGAGACGGGGCAAAAAGATGATAAACTCTCTCATCACTATGTGCTGACTACTACTGTGTTCCCTCCCTGCAGGCGGCCTGTTCGACGAGGGCGACCTGAAGCAGGAGATCGCCTTCAGATACGCCGTGGACAGTGTCAACCGGCAGAGGATTCTCAGAAGGACGAAACTCCAGCCTATCATCAAAAAGATCCCGCCCTTCGACTCCTTCCATGCCTCCAAGAGAGGTAAGTAAGACTCTAGGATCTGTCATTAGATCAAGATATTCGTGAGTTATGGAGCGAGAGAGAGACAAAAACATTAGGATGTACATTTGTTAAAACTAAATTGGAATCGTCCAGTTCTGTTGGCATGGGAGCATCCTCTCCTCAGACTTTACTGACAACCCAGGTCTGTTGTATTAGATTGTACGAGCCAGGCAGCTTTACTTCGTACTCGCAGTGTAACATTAGACTGGATTCATCTGTACGGCTCATTGTCCTGCAGTCGGGGCGTCCTTAAGGTCGGTAGGTTACGGGGGCATTAGGCTTTCAACTGCCTGGGTCATTAAGGGCGTCACCGACAAGTTACGACGTAGAGCCGCCTGCCGTAAAATCTTTCTCTCACACCTTCTTCAGGTGTTGATGATATGATTCGAGGACCACATTTACACTCTTAGTATCCGGTAATGTTTGATGCCTCTGCTTTCTTTCTGTTAGACTGAGGACATCCGTAAGATGCTATTTGACTCGCTTTCATATGATTGTGGAGGAATTGTTAGGGTTTTATTATCGTTCTTGCTTCGCTGAGTCAGCGTATAGTATCTATGATGCTTTATAAAACACCCTGATCTGTTCATCTAGACTTGAGGGTTTTGTTTGATTCTGGTATCGCTTGGATGAGACTCGTTAAGTATCCAGAACGTCAGATAACCGATAGAAGAAAACGGGAAGATAGAGAATAATAGTCGTGTAGGTCAGCTGGAATTTACAAACCAGGTGTAGGTCGAGAGTGTGGCTGGTTGGGAGCGTGGCATAGTTGGGCAGCTAGTGGCTACTTCCCTTGTAATGGAAGTCACTTTACAGGTAAAGGCAGGGCGCATGACAGTGATAGAATATGGCAGGAAAGGTCTGATAGCACAGTCCAGAAACGAAGTAGGTCAGGGGAAAGAAAAAAGTAGACTAGGGCAGTTTGAGGTCACTCGCCAAATATAAACAGAGAACGATGCAAACAGGAAACAGAACAGGATAGGTCAAATCTAGGTCATGGAACAAGAGCAGGTAGTTGGGATCACCACACAAGGGGGTTTCTGGGCCTGGAACGAAAGCACTGAAGCCTGGAACCCACTCACAGGGGACACTGAGTCTGGAACCCACACACAGATGCCACCTAGTCTGGAACCCACTCATGGGGGCCACCGAGTCTGGAATCCACTCACGGATGCCACTGAGTCTGGAACCCACACACGGATGGCACCTAGTCTGGAACCCACTCATGGGGGCCACTGAGTCTGGAACCCACTCAGGGGGGCCACTGAGTCTGGAACTCAGAGAGAGATCACGGACCCTTAAACTTGCACTTGGGTCTCTTTAGCTTGGAGTCCACATTTGATATTAGCTTGTAGTCACTTCCTTCTGAACATCACGGAGGTGCTCTGATTAATCTCATGTTCACCGGATTATGTCTCGGAGGCCATTAGAGCAAACACCAGTCAGGACGCACAAGGCACAAGAGAACCGTAATGAGATTATGAAGACTGGGTCCCCTAAGTTTGCACGGTCCGCCGCCCAGCTCCCGCACCTCCCAAAAGCCATTCCCTCCCTCACACCTCAACCTTCCCTACATTACCTTCTCCTTCTATCTTCCCCTCACTTCCGTCCCGCTACCCATTCCCCCTTTCCTCCCCTAACCCTCTCCCTCCCCTTACGCTATATCCATCATGTGTGTGTGTGACGGTTTCGACTAATTGAGCGAGCAGTGACTACGATCAGCGGGTACTTTGAGTCGTTCATTAGAGGTAATGGATCAGTGGCACAAGTGTGAGCCGTTAATTCGAAGTAATTGGTCGGTAACACAACACAGATTAGGCAGGAGACACGCGATGATACATCATATGTACCGCCTCTTGACTCCCACGCGCGTTGTCTCGCTGCTATACAGTTCACGAACAGAAAAGATTGAAAAATTGAGTGAAAATGCATCATTCTGGGCCAGGCTACGTCCCGTGCAGTGCCTGAGGCAAGTGTGTGTGTACCGAGCTCCTCCTGACGGAGGAGTGAGTGACCCTACCAACGGAACAAGTAACTAAGTGTCGGCCCTCTTACTAGTCCAGTCTTACGACTCTACTTGTGAAAGTCGATGAGGTTCTATAATGATAAAGGCTTGACAGTTGGGCTAGATTCTCACTAACGTCAACAGCCAATATCAGGTTTTAGATGTATAAGAAAATTATCATGGTCCTGTAAAATACGAACACCGGGTTGACTTTACCATTCCTGTCTGTGTCTGATATACAAGCGAAGGTGACATATCAGAATTCAGGAAATTTATACCATTAAAGTATTGACTTGCTTTCGTACCCAGACATTCAGCATTGTACAAAATCTTTGTAAGACTTTGAAAACCTTGAATCAAATGATATTTTCTGATGCAACAGGACTTATGAAATCTACAATTCACCCTTCCTGAAATGCGGAGAAGAGAAGTACGACCATACATCTGCTGCGAACACTAAATTCTTCAAGGTATGGACCCCAATTGAAATAACCACAATGGTACCGTGGAGTCTGAATCCAAATAAACCCACAGGAAACTGGAAGACAGAGACGCCAAGCTTTCTTCTATTTCTCGAGATGTCTTCCGGGCAACTGAAGATGTCTTGAGAAATAGCGTGTCTTTATGTTTCTTGTGGGTATATTTGGATATAGACCTCAACTTGCGAATGAATATCACATAGTAACTCAGATGGACTGCTTACTGAAAGAGAAGGTGATAAAAGACAGAGATGATCCAGAATGAGAGAAAGTTTAAGGAAGGAATATTTGAAGGTTTAAAACATCTGTTGTAAGGAACCATCAGCCAGTCGAATTTCTGAACCTCTGAATAAACCATTGCTACTATGTGGATGCTACAGCAAGGGCTTGAGACAGATGTGTACCTACAGTAGTGATGTGAGAGACGGGAGCAGAGAAAAGGAATAAAGGAGCGGTTAACAAAGAAGTGTACGAGATCATAAGAACACAAAGCCAAACCATGGAAGAGATGCTGAAGAGACAGAGGCCCAAGCTGCACCCGAAAGATACAAGAAAGACAGAAATACTCGTATCAAGATGAAACGAGAGCGTGAGTTATGAAAGAAACATAATCCATATGTCAAAGATGCATCCTAAACGATTTCATAAGTTTCTGAGGGACAGACTGTCAGCAAGGACACAGATAATTTGGTTAGGGAACTCGGACGAAAAAGTTATTGACACGTATGAGGACAGAGATGTGAAGAGGACGACCTACTGATACCAGCTAAGGATGGGGAAGATATACCCGGAAATATTAAGGTAATTCCAGGGGAAGTTAGGAGACTCATAAAAGGAGCTTGACTCTCGTAACATCTGGCCATTTGCATGAAGAGAGAGAATGAGTGGAAACACTTGGACATACCACAGGTGATGTCTTTACCGAGGATGATATTAACCAGTATGGTTAATGATTGTGGCCTACATGATCCTAGAGAAAGTAATAAGGAAGCAGATGGAAGATTTTTCAAGGCTGGCACAATAGAACGACAACATGGTCTCATAGAGACAAGGCTAAGCATGCAAATCTCTTGAGTTTCTATGACGAAGTAACCAACGTCTTTGGAGAAGAGGACTGTTGGTTTCATCGTGTATTCTTGGACTGCCAGGGGGTCTTTGATGCTGTCCCCCATCGAAAACTTGCGACGAAACTAGACATCCACGATGGTGTTAGATAAAGCTACATAAGCGGACTGACAGCTCCCAAAGTGGAAGGGAACAAAACACATCTTAGGAGAAGCATATTTTAAGCTAGACAAGGGTAACAAGTGGAGTCCCTCATGACATAATGCTTGTCCACTACCATTTCTGGTTTATGGAAATGATTTGCCAAACGGGACCAAAATCATATCTGAACATATTTCCTGATTATGAAACTATAAAAGCAATGCAGAGTGATATGAACTGAGAAATACTGCACAAGGAACTCAACAAAATGCAAAAATTGTTGGACTATTGGTCAGCTAAATGTTTTCCTACAAAATGTAAAAACATGAAGTTGGAGAGAGGACCCTGTGAACCTTGCTACGAGTCCCACATCTGGGAAACTAATCTATTAGATTCGTACCGTTGCTTGTGAGTAATGAGAACATCAAATACGTGGGCTGAGGTATTTGCGATGTCCAATCATCCATAGACAGAGTATGTCGCGTGTATCTGGTCGCCCTTCAGGACGAGTCAAATAAAGTAGCTGGAAAGGATTTAAGAGGAATTCAACTATAATCGTACCAGATTTGAATAAACTGATGCACGAAGGAGAAAGTCTTAGATCTCCTCAGTATGGTAGAAAGAGAAGGGTAAGGAGAAACAAAATAACTACATATAAAGTGCCAGGAGACCATATTGATGTTGGTATAAAAGAATACAGAGAAGCAACAATACGTCCAGTGACTGAAGAGAATCAACATGGGTTTAGCACTGCACTTGTTTCCGGAGATCCAGTTAGGGAGATTCTACACTAAGACTGACGCTGTTACATGATCCCATACGTTCCTGATGTGCAGCTGACACGTTCCCTGACGTGCATTCAAATGTGTCAGCTTTGCATGACCTAACACCGTCAGGGATCACCTTATGTCTTATTGTACTGACCACACTAATCTCGTTTGAATCCTCATGCGAGTTTGTGTTTAACCCTGTCGCTAGACGCCAAGGACGAATGGGTTCTGACGTGAAACATCTACAGCCTTGGTCATTAGATCCTAACTGGTAGTTTGGTTGTTTTGCCCCCGTTTTGAGAGCGTAGTTTGGCCCGATTCCAATTGTAGAATATCATTTTTCATCCTAGTCTCATCTCCTAGATCCCTATAGAATTTTTAAAGTAAAATGTAGAATCAGTTATGATAATTTCTTTGAAATGTCGAAAAGAAAGACTGTTCTTAAAAAATATTGTAGGAGTAACATATGTTAAAAAAAAGTTTTCTTAGCCACAAATGAAATTCTCTTTACAAGTAAACGTAATAATAAGAGAAGGCGAACCCACATGTTGCCAATCTGTTTAACTTTCCACTTTCATAGAAAACGAAGCAAAGCTTTCCAGACTGAAAATTCCTGCTCCCAGGCCCCACAAGGTTGAAAGAACACTGTAGTGATGCGTGAGAGCCGTCCAGGTGGTACGTGCTCTTTGTCTTACAGATTCCAGTCGAAGGAAAAGTTGAAAATGAATCTCTTCACGTTTGGGAATGTTGGGCCATACATTCTGCACATAGTTTTCTATGTAATATCATAAACGTAAGATCTATCCAAGTTTAAAGTATCTATAACCGTTTTAAAAGTGCGACTTTAGATGTGAGGTGGTGCACAGAGTGGAGGAGAGACGAGGTAGCGTCACGAGACTCGAGAAAGGTTAGGGACTTGCTGGGTTCGAGTCACCCATCCGTAAGCAGACCATCATCCATATATCACCAGCTACGTAGCAACTAAGTGTTCCTGGCGTGACTGTCGCGGAACATATGCTCCGCTCCAGTTCCAGGAACCATTAAGTTATGCTTCCTCATATCAGGTTGGCTTCTTCTGAACGAGGAGTGGGGGGAAATATATGGTCGTTCCACCTCTCGCTGTGCACCACTCTCGTATCTTTAATTTTATGGGTCACAAACCCTAGTCCATTTTAGTTCTTGTGTGTCTTCTTTTTTTTTCTCTCTTTCTTTTTTCTTGCCACGAACGTCCAGAAGATGAATTATAGATGAATCATATTGTGGAATACGATGATTCTGTCATTGTGTTTCCTCTGTCATCACTCTAATAGTGTCATTGTCTACATTAATGGTGTTAAAACCAGTTATCTGATCATCTGCTGTTAGATTTTTTTATTCGTAATCTTAAACACTGTGGTTTATTATACGACACAGAGGAAAATATCTTTTTTTTTACAGTTGCGGTTTCGCCAGTGTGAGTGTGTAGCTCTGGTGCTGAGCCTTCTGCAGGCCCCTAGTCATGCTGGGTGATGGTGTGTGTGTGTGTGTCACGTCATGGCTAGGGCGTAAGAGCTGCGTCACCTGGAGAAAGCTGGTGGTGGGCGCTTGTAAAGATTCAACTAGAGATGTTAAAAGGTGACCATCTCCCGTGGTAATATTAGGGAGAGAGAGAGAGAGAGAGAGAGTTGCAAGCTGGTGGTGGTGATGTGTGTGTGTGTGTGTGTGTGTGTGTGTGTGTGTGTGTGTGTGTGTAAGATCCAATTGGGATTGTTCAATAACTGACCGTGCCACCTAGTAAGACTCGCAGTGTGGAAGATCGATCAAGGTGGAATTTGAAGAAAGAGAAATTCAGTCGTGATTGAATCACTCTTACTTTTCATCGTTCTTTTTTTTTTTTAGGCATGTTCAGCCTAACCTGTCGTCTTCTGTAGCTGGTATATTGTTCAAACACGTAAATCATTCGTGTCCAGATGTGTCTCAGACTGATGGACTGATGTCTTTGTTTCATATGTCACAGACTGAAGGAGCAACGACTTTGTCATGCCAAAGACTGAAGACACAACGTCTTTGTCTTGCCACAGACTGAAGACACAACGTCTTTGTCTTGCCACAGACTGAAGACACAACGTCTTTGTCTTGCCACAGACTGAAGACACAACGTCTTTGTCACGCCACAGACTGAAGACACAACGTCTTTGTCACGCCACAGACTGAAGACACAACGTCTTTGTCATGCCACAGACTGAAGACACAACGTCTTTGTCATGCCACAGACTGAAGACACAGCGTCTTTGTCATGCCACAGACTGAAGACACGACGTCTTTGTCATGCCACAGACTGAAGACACAACGTCTTTGTCATGCCACAGACTGAAGACACGACGTCTTTGTCATGCCACAGACTGAAGACACAACGTCTTTGTCATGCCACAGACTGAAGACACAACGTCTTTGTCATGCCACAGACTGAAGACACGACGTCTTTGTCATGCCACAGACTGAAGACACAACGTCTTTGTCACGCCACAGACTGAAGGAGCAACACCTTTGTCTCACACGAGAGAGGAGGGGAAGAAATATCCCACTACCAAGTCAGATGTTGGTGGCCACTTGAGGTTGGTTTTTGGCAGGAAAGTCTCCTTCCTGGAACACTTTGGGCATCTCTTCCTACTTCCCTCCCTCCCTCACCCGAGCGCAACAGCTAACGTCTTGAACAGAGAAAGAGCCATAACCGCCTCAGCAGCAGCGCAACAACAACATTTTATCCATTAATAGATCATGATATTCATCCCTCTTACGCTACACCATAAAGGTCACCAAAAAAATAAAAGTGCAGAGCGTATACACAGTTCCTAGAGTAGAAATAAACTAACCCATGTTGAACAAGAACATAAGGGTGATAATAGTGTGCTTAGAGTATGATCAAAGCTTGGGACTGTAATCAAAGAAATTTATCTCTGATGTACGGCAGCTTAAGGGTTGAAATAGCGTGTGGGGAAGGCGTCGCGACGCCGGGATCTGTGGCAGATGATAAGGAACAAAATGTGTGGTTATGTATGGCCCGCTGCCCAGATGGTGTTGGCGACCCTGCCCGATGGGAAACAAACCACATTGTTGCCAACTATTAATAGTCGGATAAACCCCGTCGGCTTTCCTTTGCCCAGTCCAACTGATGAGGAAATGAAGACGCCGTCGGGGTGTTTTGAGAGCTTTATCAGTTGGTAGAATTTTATAATCTCATCCGTCAAAGGACAGAGTTTCATTCACCAAGATATTTATAACTTAAAAGCAAATCCATGTAGAGGTGTAAATATTCTCCTTAGTAGCAAAAGAAAAAATATCATCCATCTTGATATGTTGAATAACTGATGTAAGAAGTGGCAGTCAATTTTTTTAATTTAGTTCTTAGTCTTGCGAATCATGCAAAACAGACGAGCCATCTGGTTGTATTGTTGTCTTGTTCTCGTCAGTCAGGAGAGGCTTGTGCCACAAGTCAGAATAAAAGAGGTCGGTCGAAAAATTAGGACCGTAAGTCAATACCGTAAGTCATGGTCACAGGTTAAGTCAAGAGCACAGGGTTCGTCATGGCGTTGGGGGCGCCATGTTAGTACAGAAAAAACCACAAGTTATTAACACATTGACACAAGTCAGTCCCACAAGTTAACGGACACAAGTCAGTCAGTCCTACAAGTTAACGGACACAAGTCAGTCAGTCCCACAAGTTAAAGGACACAAGTCAGTCAGTCCCACAAGTTAACGAACACAAGTCAGTCCCACAACTTAACGGACACAAGTCAGTCCCACAAGTTAGCGGTAACAAGTTAGCACCACAGCTTTTAAGATCACAAGCCAGTATCGCAAGTTAGAATCACAATTCAGTTACCACAACTTAGTGCTACAAGTTAGGATCACAAGGCACTGCCCCCGAGTTAGAGGTCACAAGGCAGCACTTGATATTTGAATCACAAATCAGTACTACAAATCATGATTGTAAGTCGATCATAAACGTGAGACCACAAGTTGATCATAAACGTGAGACCACAATATTGTTTTAAAAGAATGATACCATTAGTACCAGAAGTCACTGTTAGACATCGTAGTGAGAGGAAAGCGATCAAGACCTACATACATCCCCCTCGTTTGACGTCTTAATGAGAGGGAGGTGGGTCAGACCTTCACAGATAACCTCGAGTCTCGCTTCTCTGATTCTGTAAAACATTTCTGCCCTGTGGACGCTGTAGTGTGGCCGAGACTCCCATGCTGTGCTGCTGGGTCTGGGTTAACCCGCGGTGTATATATATAGCTACAGAGCCGGGCGGGTGGTGAGTGGCCCAGGGAAGGTTGGACATCACCTCGAGATTATGGTTTAACTATAAGTGAATTTATGAGAGAAAACTGACGAAGTTTTGCTCTGTGTGTGTGTGTGTGTGTGTGTGTGTGTGTGTGTGTGTGTGTGTGTGTGTGTGTGTGGGAGGGTCTTTATCTATATATGATTATCTTTCTGTCCGTTAGAGAGAGAGAGAGAGAGAGAGAGAGAGAGAGAGAGAGAGAGAGAGAGAGAGAGAGAGTTCTGCACTCGTAAGGCCCCATCTCTTCATCATTCTTTACCATCGTACAATTCTTCAAAGTCTGGTATAACGTTAATATTCACAGTTTCTAATCTTACCCTCATCCATTCCCCCACGGCTCTGATCATATGTAAGGACTGATTTTTATCTTTTCTATCAAGTTTCTCGCTTAGTGTCTTGTGGTGGAATCTGGCTTGCCTATCATTTCATCCTTCAAAGATATGTTCGCCGCCATCATCACCAAAATGGCTTTAGAAACTTGAATGTTGTGATCATGTCACCCTTGACTCTTCTGTCTTTCATGGTGGGCAAATGTGTGGCTCCCTGACGGTAAGTCAGTCCTTTTAATTCGCGCATCATCTTCATTGCCATCTTCAGTGTCTTCTTTCATTCCCTCTACTTCCGTAAGTGCGTTTAACAGACTTTTAAGAGGCATATTCTAGTTATGGCTTTGTCTAAGAAGTGAATAATTCTCCAACCATTTCCTCATCAGCGTATTTAAATATGACACTAATACTTGCCAACAGACAGTTTGTTTCATACACATTTCTCCTGAAATAGAACTCTTGCGATGGGTTAGGTACAATGTCCACATCCATGTCACTCTTACACATAGACTCCTCCAGCTTATTTTCTTATGGATAATATTCTTATCATGGTCTTCCCGTGTTCCATCCAACGACGCATCAGACCAATTCTAAGTTTCTTTCGGTATTCTTGTAATTTCAAACAGTCCTCGCCATTTTGTACTTACCTCACGACTTTGGCATCATCTGCAAGCATGATTAGATATGATTCCATTCGTTTTGGCAACTCGTTTGCTTCGATCAGAAGGGAGAAATGGTTCCAGGATCGAATCCTGCGGTACGCCACTAATAACCCCATCTCATTTCGAGAAGACTTCTTTAACATTTGTCTTTTGTTCCCATTCATTAAGGTAATTGTCTGTCCATCAATGGGGTATTCTCCTTGATCCCACTTGAAAATCCAGCCTCCTCATCAAACCTCCAGTGTGGTACTGTGTCATATGTTTTCTGGCAGTTCAGGAGCACACAATTCAATCATAAAACTGCGTTTACTCTGTCACTGACGTCTGAAAAATTTGTCATGCTTGATCTCTTTTCCCAGTAACTGTGTTGTCACTCGCTTACATGGGTTATCCTTGGCAAAAAGTCTCCTGTTTGCTCACTGATTATCTTTCCCAGTCTTCCACATACCACACTCGGCAAGGAGATCGGTCTGTAGTTCAATGTAATTTCTCGAGATCCCTTTTCAAAGCTTAAGGATGACAAAATGCCCTTTTCCATTCCCTGTAATAAATGTAATAAATGTTAAATTTAATGCTTTGTGATGAGGGTCGTATAACACTTCCCTCCCCCACCTCAATAGTAAGACAAATTTATGTGAAGTATTTAATGGTCTAAGAGATGAATTACTGCGTTATATAGTATATGTTTTATCATAATTGGTGTCATTTCCAAGCTGTGTTCGTAATGGAGCAAAACATTTAGCCTGGAACAGAGGTAGTAGTGTCTGAGGTCCTGACTCTGGTGTTACATGACATCACCACCACAACCTAGCGTCAGGTGACATCATCATCACAACCTAGCGTCAGGTGACATCACCAACACAACCTTAGCGTCAGGTGACATCACCAACACAACCTTAGCGTCAGGTGACATCATCATCACAACCTTAGCGTCAGGTGACATCATCATCACAACCTTAGCGTCAGGTGACATCACCAACACAACCTAGCGTCAGGTGAAATCACCAACACAACTTAGCGTCAGGTGACATCACCAACACAACCTTAGTGTCAGGTGACATCATCATCACAACCTTAGCGTCAGGTGACATCACCAACACAACTTGGTGTCAGGTGACATCACCAAGACAAAATTCTGGCTGTCAACAATCATCCCTTCCAGAATGTGTCTGAAAGTTCCAGGTTTACCATCCACACCTGAAAAACATTTTGCGCTCCAGGAACTCTTTCTCGTGCGCGTTCCAGGTTCTCTCTTTCCAGGCTTTACATATTCAGCGGATGTTCCCGAGCCTCGCAGCTTCCTTCAGACACTTGACTGCTTAATCCGAAAATCTTCCTGCATGTCCCAGAACTCTACAAAAATTCACTTAAGAGTTGTAAACACGCGAAGAAACTCTCCAGAAACTTGTGGCAGCAGGCCTTAGTAACTCAATCTGTGCTTTCAAAAACCTCACAGTTTGCTCCAGGGATCCGTTACATTTCATGATATCATCCATTTAGCTGAAGATATGTATGTAATTCTGCAGATAATTAAGGCACGTATAAGAGTATATTCAGCTGTCTCAGCTAAAGAAAAAAAAAAAAAAAATCTTGCATACATTCACAGTATAATTATCGCTATAATTATCGTTGCAAGTGCTTGTTAAACGATCACTAAACGTACTAGATGCTTGAAGAAATGTGAAAACGTTTTAAAAAACGTATTTGACCGCTTTACGTGGTGACACGTTCGATAAACATGGTGGACACTTCAAAAGGTGTTTACACCTTGGTAAATGCAGTGGTCTCTTAACCTCTTTGTGTCTCGGTTGTTGTTGATGGTTCATGGCCCAGATGGGCGGTGTGGTCGAGGCCATTCTCTTTGTGATTTAGGTTAAAGGTTCCAGTCACGGACGGATGTCCCCATCAAAGACAAGGCCTCGAAACAAAAAAAAAAATGTGGAAAAAAAAAAGAAAATGCAACAAACAAGTCTAGAAATGAAAGTCTGAGAGAAAAAGGGAGGGAAGACAAGAGTTAAGAGAGGAGGATAAGTTTACAGCGTGTGTGAGGAAAATGTATGGAGTCGAGCACGTTGCTATGTTTTCATAGGACAGAAATTACGATGAGCATTCATGACACGGAGGATGTAAGATGGTCCCGGCCATCACTTCAACACACCTACGTCAGGAGGGAAGTACTTCCCTGGGTGGCTGGTGTCTACAACCTACTGACGCGGAGGATGTAAGATGGTTCCGGCCATCACTTCACTACGTCAGGAGGGTAGTACTTCCCTGGGTGGCTGGTGTCTACAACCTACTGACACGGAGGATGTAAGATGGTTCCGGCCATCACTTCACTACGTCAGGAGGGTAGTACTTCCCTGGGTGGCTGGTGTCTACAACCTACTGACACGGAGGATGTAAGATGGTCCCGGCCATCACTTCACTACGTCAGGAGGGCAGTACTTCCCTGGGTGGCTGGTGTCTACAACCTACTGACACGGAGGATGTAAGATGGTCCCGGTCATCACTTCAACACTCCTACGTCAGGAAAGTAGTACTTCCCTGGGCGGATACTTGCTTCAGCCCACTAAACAACCAGTTTGAACATGTTGGCATAACGAAAGGTGATCGGACAAGTGTAAAATTATTCTGTAGGATAAACACGAACACATATCAATCTAAGAACCTTGTGTGGCAACACTTGATTTTCAAGTGTATGAAGTTGATATTCGGGCACTGAAAAGTAAAAATGCTCGGTATCATACCATTACAGAGATTAAGAATGCAATTATCCTAATGTATGAACCTGCCGGAGATAATCTAAATGATCGCAAAATAATGAAAGAAAAAAATCCCCGTTTGACGTAAATTTCTGTGAATATGTAAATGAACAGACGCTTTCATGAGCTGCAAAGCTTGACATTGATTCATTCCTTTTTCATGTGATATATGTTCGCATCATGTGCACACGGGTATGTGATACTCAGAATTCCATTATCACAGGTCTGCTCTCATGTACCGTGGACAGAAATATAGCTGGACGTGGATATCCAACCTTCCTGTTAAGAGTTGGAGCGTTGGGGGAACATGAAGGTTGTACTGAGTTAATGAATCTTTTCCAGCCCTCGAGTTCATTGGATGTTTTCGGTAAAGATGTACCGTTAACAGCAAGTAGAAAGTAACGTAATTATGTGAAGGTTCACAGAATCAGATGATAGTGGTGTTGTGCATACGCTGCTCTCGTTACGCAATGTCTGTAGTGTTATTACAACTGGTTTTGTATCATTATGGTATTTCGTTTTCTTTAGCACGACGGTATTGGCCCCCTTGAGCACTTCCGTACAACCCTTTAGCTTGGTGTATCCCATGAACACGACGGTACAACCTGTGAGCACATGACGGTACGACCCTCCTGTGTGATGGGCTGAGCGTATGACGGTACGACCCTTGCGTGTGATGGGCTGAGCATGACAGTACGACCCTCCTGTGTGATGGGCTGAGCATGACGGTACGACCCTTGCGTGTGATGGCCCTGGCCTTTGACCTTAGCGTTATGAGGCCAAACATCACAGCATCATTCCCACGAATCGACACCGTCGTGCCCCAGGGTCGAGGCGTAGTAGTGTACGAGAAGTCGTCAATGTCAAAACTACTTCCTTAGGCAGGTTCTTAACCAAGCATTCGTCGCCAACGTTCACGTGTGAGGTTACGGTGAATACGGTGCAGTAGTGTGTGTTTTCCACCTCAGTACATCGTATGTGAATAAGATGATGCAGGCGCCTAGGACGATAACGGTGTGTTCTGTACAATAAGACGAATCGAATCTAGAACACTGAGTTGGTTCATCAGGATGTTTCAGTGCTAGTTCGAAGCTCTGACCTTCAAAGGAATGACGAAGTGAGAGAGAGAGAGAGAGAGAGAGAGAGAGAGAGAGAGAGAGAGAGAGAGAGAGAGAGAGAAGCTACAACAATTATGGAGATAAGGCTAAGGAAAGAGACGTAAATAATCAGTCACCGTTAAAAGCGAATAGAATAACTCTGTTCTGTTATCAGAGAGCAGGGAACTCCCACTTGCAGAGGAAGAGTTCAAGGATCCCTCCCATTGCCTGGCACATTCATGAACCTGGTGATCTCATCATCAGAGACAGAGTAAAATTTCATGAAATGTTATTTCAACTTCCTCTCTCGTTTGTGTGTGTATATGTAGACTCTCGGATTGGATGGCCTTCTAGGAACCAGATTCTCTCGTAATGCCACAGCAGGGCAGCGCGACGCGTCAAGTCACCTTTCAAGGTATGAAAACTAAAATAAACAGCCAACTTTGATGTGAGGCAGAAGCGTCACAGGCGAGGACTTGAAGTCGTTCGTGTACCTGAAGCCAGCCGTCGACCGTCATGACGTCTTGAACAAGAGATTTAGAATTTGAGGCAAACGTCTGAGCAACGGTCGTATGACAGACAACAGTGTGCAGTATATTTTGACCGACGCTCATCTTCAGACGCGTTCCCAGAAGTCTTGTTACGACACTCTCTCTCTCTTCCCAGATGGAAGAGCGAGATGAGAATTGTGTCCTCATGAGATGCAGTCGAGACAGATTCTCATTTGACGAGTTGTGGAAAATGGAACATGGAAGGATATCTTGGGTCTTTGTTAGGAGTGGTTTTATCATACCTTACTTCGTTTCCTGGGCCATAATTGGTTCATTCTCTTGTGAATGTCTCGGGTTTCGAGGGCGTGCTCGACGTAGTCGCCAAGCGTGGCACATTTGCTCCTTGAAACTATATCTTGGATTTCAAGCCCGTGTTTGCCGCCCCACGTCTGATAGCATGATCCAGAGGCTTGAGGAGTTGGTAAAGCTATTTCTCTTGTCTCATTTCCGTCTCCGCAGAACGAGTCAGTGTCCAAGTTTATCAAGTGGTTTACTTTGGTTTTCACAGCTTGGTGAGACGTCTTCGGTGGATTTGTCTTGCGCCTCAACTCCTAAACTGCAGGTGTGGGGAAGAGTTGTGGGGGGAGGGAGAGGTTTGTGGGAGAAGGGAGGTTGTGTGTTAGGGTGGGGGGTTGGGGGTGAGTTAAAGGAGAGAGAGGAAGCTGTAGAAGACGAGAGCTTGTTGGGGAAGGGATGCCGCTGGGGAGGGTAACTTGTGGGGGAGCGGGAAGTTTGTTGGAGGGAAAGACTTGTAGAAGAGAGGCTGTGAGGGAGGGGAAGTTGAGGGAGAGAGGGGGAACTGTGGAAAGGGGAAACCTGAGGGAGAAGGGAAGATGTGGGGGAGGAGGAGGATGTTGGAGAGGATATACAGCCAGAATGACATACTACAACTGTTTTGCCTTACAACCTTGTGACCTCCTTCACCACGCATCTGTGACCTTCCTCACCACACCCTTGTGATCTGCCTCACCACACATCTGTGACCTGCTTCTCCACACATGTGACCTGCTTCTCCACACATCTGTGACCTGCTTCACTGTTTGTCTCACGGTACTTCACTGTTTTTATCACTGTTTCATAGTTATTATCACCGTATTTTGATGCATGCGTCGCTGTTTCCTACGATTATCATTACTATTTCACTGTTTTGTCACTGTATTTTGATGTTTGTATCTTCGTTTCTCAATATTACTGTACCTCACATTTTTGTCAAGGTAGATCACCGTATTTCACTGTTTTTTTTCACTGAACTTGCGTCACTGTAGATCCACTTCACTCTTTGTGTCACTGTCCTGCAATATCTAGCAAATCTGGACATAATTATAATGATGAGGACAGAGTTGGACATTATGTAGTTATGGTGCTGGCAGCTGGAGGTTTGGCAACCATGGACATAATGGTAGTTATGGTGCTGGCATCTGGAGGTTTGGCAACCCTGGACATAATGGTAGTGATGATGCTGGCAGCTGGAGGTTTGGCAACCCTGGACATAATGGTAGTTATGGTGCTGGCCTTAGGAGGTTTGGCAACCCTGGACATGATGTAGTTATGGTGCTGGCATCTGGAGGTTTGGCAACCCTGGACATGATGGTAGTTATGGTGCTGGCATCTGGAGGTTTGGCAACCCTGGACATAATGGTAGTTATGGTGCTGGCATCTGGAGGTTTGGCAACCCTGGACATAATGGTAGTATGGTGCTGGCATCTGGAGGTTGGCAACCCTGGACATGATGGTAGTTATGGTGCTGGCATCTGGAGGTTTGGCAACCTTGGACATAATGGTAGTTATGGTGCTGGCATCTGGAGGTTTGGCAACCCTGGACATAATGGTAGTTATGGTGCTCGCATCTGGAGGTTTGGCAACCCTGGACATGATGGTAGTTATGGTGCTGGCATCTGGAGGTTTGGCAACCCTGGACATAATGGTAGTTATGGTGCTGGCATCTGGAGGTTTGGCAACCCTGGACATGATGGTAGTTATGGTGCTGGCATCTGGAGGTTTGGCAACCCTGGACATAATGGTAGTTATGGTGCTGGTATCTGGAGGTTTGGCAACCCTGGACATAATGGTAGTTATGGTGCTGGCATCTGGAGGTTTGGCAACCCTGGACATGATGGTAGTTATGGTGCTGGCATCTGGAGGTTTGGCAACCCTGGACATAATGGTAGTTATGGTGCTGGCATCTGGAGGTTTGGCAACCCTGGACATGATGGTAGTGATGGTGCTGGCATCTGGAGGTTTGGCAACCCTGGACATAATGGTAGTTATGGTGCTGGCATCTGGAGGTTTGGCAACCCTGGACATGATGGTAGTTATGGTGCTGGCATCTGGAGGTTTGGCAACCCTGGACATAATGGTAGTTATGGTGCTGGCATCTGGAGGTTTGGCAACCCTGGACATAATGGTAGTTATGGTGTTGGCATCTGGAGGTTTGGCAACCCTGGACATAATGGTAGTTATGGTGCTAGCATCTGGAGGTTTGGCAACCCTGGACATAATGGTAGTTATGGTGCTGGCATCTGGAGGTTTGGCAACCCTGGACATAATGGTAATGATAGTGCTAAACGATGGTAGGCCTTTAACACGCCCATAATTTAGACCTTTGCAGGTCATGCTTAATTTGCAGGTTTATTCCGGGGCACTGGAACTGGGGGGTGATGAGGGGAAGGAGACTGACAGATGGTGAGGTACATGTACAGCTGGGTTATGAGGGACACGCTTGGTGAGGGTGATGAGAAAAGAGAAGATGGCGTTGATGAGGGAAGTGTGAGGCAGGGGCAATGATAAGACTTTTGAGTTGCTGAAGAAATTGTGAGATATGAGGGGTGGGTTATGGCTGACGTGTGAGGTGGGGATGCTGAGATTCGCATGAGATGGGTAATACGACGTGATAAGAGGAGGAATTTGGGTTTGTGGAGTTGTATGTGTGAGGTGTAGTGCAGAGCGAGGAGGTGCAGTGGAGGCGCTGAGAGACGAGAGAGATGGAGGACAGAGTGTTGAGTGCAGGAGGCTGGAGACGTGGAAATGATGAGCCGAGTGTGCGATGGAAGACGTAGGAGTCCTGGAATACGGATGAGGTGGATATTTGGTGCTTCGGGGCGTGTGATCAGTGACACCATACACCTGTATACTCTGTAGTTCTCCTTCCATTTGTAAAACCGTAAAGAACGCTTTCTGGTCCGACCACTTCTTTCTTTCTTTCCATTGCTTATTCTACGTCTTCATTCCACTGTGCTGTGGTTCTGGTTTTGATGCCACGTTTTATCGTGAACCCTGACCTCTTCTTTCGCTAACCTGACTACCGTATGAAAAACACTAAGACGTAGAGCTGTTGTTGGGATACGTTGAGTTTACGTGATGACGGCGAAAAGACGTGTATGGTGAAGGTGATGATGAATGAGGGATGGAGGATGGCTGATGACGATGCAGCATTGTAGGAAGGGAAGCCGAGCGAGAATGATGAGGGACAGGAGAAGTTGAGCGACATGGAAGAGAGAAAAGACTTGAGGCTCATGAGATGAATGAGGCGTGGGATGGAAGGTTTGAAGAGTCGTGGGGCAACTGGTGGGGGATGGAGGGTGTATGAGATGAATGACCAGCACTACTGAAGGACGTGTTGCACCGGACCCATCTGTGGAGGGATAAAGACGAGTCGGCAACATCGACGTAAAGTAAGAATGGAAGGGGAAAGACGAGAATACTAAGAAGGCGAGTATCATGTTGGGTGTAGGGCCGATGAAAGGGGGGACATGACAGTGTTATGAGAAGTGGGAGACCTGGGCACATACGTATGTTCGGTGGGATGTTTGTGTAGTGGAAGATTATGGGCCAAGGAGAGACGTGTGGGATGACAGATATGAGGAATATTGATAAGGTTGTGGCACTTTATCATGAGATATGAATGCGGTGCATGGTGTGAGGCAGGCAGAGGACTTGGGACACTGGGGATGTGGGTTGGGATGTTCAGAACGCTGAAAGAAAGACTTCCAGTGGAAGGGGGAAGACTTGGGGGAGACGTCAGGAAAATATGGAAGTATTGAATCACTGGCGAATCTGGAACTCACGAGGATGCTGAGGAAGGTGCAAAGTGGAAGGACGTGGGTTTGCTGAGAGATGCAAGACGATTAGTGAATGGTAGAACGACGTCTGAGGAGACGATAGCGAATCCTTCAAGACTTGTGAGGATAGATGATGATCAGAGACGTAGTAGGGTCAGGAGTTGTGGTGGAGAGGGATGTCTGACGGTTAAGCCATCGGGGGCCGAGTCGCCTGAGATGAGAGGAGGTAGCAGAAGAGCGTGTGAGGATGAGACTTGCGGTGCTGGAAGACGTCTAAGGACAGACACTGGTGTGTTGCAAGGCGTCCGATAACGGACAGTGGGTAGTAGAGATGTATGAGACCAGGACATCGGTTGGCGAGACGCTTTAATAGGTGGGGACAATAGATACTTAAAGATAATACTAAGATTCTCAGGGAGATGTGATGGCGTTATGTTAATTGCTGAAACCCATGTGATAACAGTAGTTGGGTAGGTTAGCGGAGAAGCGCGCGAGATCGTAACAGTAAAAGGAAAAGATTTTGACTTTTAAAACCTACCTGCGTTTCCGCTTTAGCGAGGCAACATCACAAGCAGACTAAAAAATATGGCCCCATTTGCACATCCAGTCTCCCTCCAGCAGCCATGTATAATGCACCGACACTAGCGGCAGCATTTCACAGCCAGGCCTCAAAAATTACTGGGTCACTTTGTTGCCCCTCGTCCAGTCTAATGATAGCACGTTACCCCCCATATAGCACATCGATTCAGTTTATCAGTTGCAAACCTTCGCACCATCCTGAATGTCCAGGACCTGGTATCCCAAAGCCTCCTTCACTCCACATTTCCAGGTCCTCCTCAGTCGCTCCGACACCTCCCACTTGCTTCCTCCGCCTCAACCTCTCTTCGTTCATCCTTTCTGTATGTACAAACCATTTCAGCACATCCTGGTCAGCCCTCTCAGTCGGACTGCGAGTACTATATAAAACAGCTCTGTCTTACCCAATCATATCTTACACAGTTAACCCGCCTCGCACCACATACAGTCCTCAGGCATTTCGCTTCCAACACACCTACTCGCTTTCTTCATTGGCGTTCAAGGCCCCGTTATCCCCATCCATAAAACACTGTTGGAACAAATACACATTTGAGAAATTCTCGTCCTTGCCCTTACAGTACAAACTCTGACATTTCCCTCCAAGGACTCTCGCCCACTTCTTTCCTTCCCGTGACCCACTTCAACCCTCACAGTTCCGACCATTTGACCATTTCCACGTCCAGTCTTAAACACTTAAACTGAAGATTATTTCCTGTTAGACAAGAATCATAGTGAGGTCGCTCATTTCTTCCCTTCCTCGTTACAGTTGCTGGGGTTGAATTTCATCAGTCATTCGTATCAGACCAACTAGTGAATCTGTTTAGGTCCCCTTGTAAGCTAATCCAATCCTCCTTGCTTTTCACTTCCCTCGTGACCTATACATCATCTGCCAACATGTTCAGATTGGAGTCCATACCTTCAGGCGTGTTATTCACGTAGGTCACGAAGAATAACAGTGCCTCCGTGTGTGTTTGTGCGCGTTCTTGTTCACGTGTTTGTGGGAGTCTTTGTGTTGTGAGAGCCCGATATATCCCCATCCACCCCATCCCCCCACTCCCCATCCCAACCTTAAAAACCTTTTCTTGTCACTCCGCCCACCACGTATCCTGTAGGGGAGAGAGAGAGAGAGAGAGAGAGAGAGAGAGAGAGAGAGAGAGAGAGAGAGAGAGAGAGAGAGGGGAACCATTCTCACCTCCTCTTGGGGAGCTTCTGTGACCAACGACTCCAAGAAAGAAGAAAAAATTTTTGACTTCCGTCCAAAAATCCAGGATTGATGGAGACACGTATCTGGCTTTTGCATTTGCTGGCGTGTCCGTGTGTCCCTTCCCCGTCCCTCTGTAGGCATGTTTATCGCCAGCAACTCCACTCCTGTTATCGTACTAAAGAAGAAGAAAAAGAAAAAAGATATACTCGCCTTTCTGACGTTATGGGACCATTTGTAACCCCAGCGTTGGTCTGGGTCATAATTAGAGGTGGATGTTTGTTGGTCGTTGGTGGTACATGATTTCGTACGACAGAATTGGCTCGTTTGTCACCGGGGTGGTATATTTTAAGAGACTAGTGTTGGAGGGTTTGTTGGAAGGAGAATCTAGTGTTGGAGGCTTTATTGGGAGGAGAAGCTAGTGTTGGAGGCTTTATTGGGAGGAGAAGCTAGTGCTGGAGGCTTTATTGGGAGGAAAAGCTAGTGTTGGAGGCTTTATTGGGAGGAGAAGCTAGTGTTGGAGGCTTTATTGGGAGGTGAAGCTAGTGTTGGAAGCTTTATTGGGGGAAGAAGCTAGTGTTGGAGGCTTTATTGGGAGGTGAAGCTAGTGTTGGAGGCTTTATTGGGAGGTGAAGCTAGTGTTGGAGGCTTTATTGGGAGGAGAAGCTAGTGTTGCAAGCTTTATTGGGAGGATAAACATTGTGGTTGCATTTTTCCCCTTTGGTAGGAGGAAAGAGCTGATGTTATATCTTGTCTCATTGTAGCGACTGAGTTATGTTCCATTCGTTCTTCAGCCGATGTTATAGAGTTGTAGAGAGAAGAGAATTTGAAGAAATATACGTATTTCCATACCTGCTTAATATGTTCCCAGTCAAGATATACATTGAGAGAGAGAGAGTCAATCGCCAAACTATAATTTCTTCGTATACTTTCGACCGAGTGAATGAGCATTATATGGGCAGTACCTCGCCACAAGGTGGGAGTGAGACACTCGTTGTTCCATGTTGAGTATCGGCCATTTCTACCTTCAAGGCAGCGTTGACCACAGAGACGGATCTGTGGCCTTTGGAGATCATTTCCAAATTCGAGGCGACTTTAGCGTCTCTTTCACAAGTCGGATGATGTTTTTTTGATACCTAAGAGGGTTTATTTTCTGAACCTCTCTCTCTCTCTCTCTCTCTCTCTCTCTCTCCCCTTAGCGAGGTAACGCCAAGGACAAGTGAGTGAGCTGTTGAGGAAAAAACTGTCCTCGACGGCTTATTATTCTTCTTGTAATGTTTCTCCTTTTAGAAATGACACAGATGGGGAGGATTTCCAGCCTCCAACTCCAGGCACCAGTCATGGGTATATCGGATGAAAGATATGATAATAGGGTTGAGAGAAATAGAATGCGAGATGGATTATATTTGAACTTCTGTACCTGTAGACCCGACTTTTAGAGACAGAAGTGCTGTATGAAGACAGGAGGACAGTGGACGGAGTAGAATAAGAGACAGAAATGCTGTATGAAGACAGGAGGACAGAAAACGGAAGAGAATTAGAGACAGAAATGCTATTATGAAGATAAGAGGACAGGAGACGGAGGAGAATTCCATCACTTCAATGTCCAATATAATTGCAAAAAAAGAATGGCTCGTGAAAGAGCCAGGAGGCTAGAAGCGGAGTCGATAGGTGGGTAGAGTGATGTCGCGTTCAAACCCTCGTCGGACTGATGGCGTTTCTCAGACTGAGTATCGATGGGATATCATCACCTGTGGCTCCACGGCCACGACTGCTGAGGATAAACGACTGAAAGGAATTGGGATTTAAGATCAAGACTCGCGTGAGATAAGAGTTGCCAAGTGTTATGTACAGGACGTAGAGAGAGAGAGAGTGAGTGAGTGTGTTAGCTGGTGTGAACGTGATGCAAGAAGGATAGGTAAGACTAGCAGTCTGGGCCAGAGAGGGGAAAGTGACAGCTACTGTAATGATAACCCGGAGATGATCTGTAGTTCGAATGCATTAAAAGAGAAGCATTGCACGTAAATGCTACGATCTAGCCTTACCATCAGGGCAAAAAAAAAATCTCGTAGATACACTTGGTTTCTCTCTCTCTCTCTCTCTCTCTCTCTCTCTCTCTCTCTCTCTCTCTCTCTCTCTCTCTCTCTCTCTCTCCTCCCCCTAATAAACCCTGTACACATTCCTACAATGTGTTCTGCTCCGGGACTCCCCCTCTTTTTTTTTTTTTTTTTCGGGGAGTCTTCCGCAACAGTCAGCCAGCTGGAACATACACACAGGGCGGCACCACAGTCCATGAAGTGTAGCGACGCTGTCTGTCTGTCTGTCTGTCTGTGTGAAGTAAGTGTTCATATTCTGAGTATGAGAGTTACATCTTGGGCATGAGTGGTCTTGTGATAGCGATGAAACACTTGTTTGAAATGCAAATAAGAAAGTATAACACGTACATTCCTGGGGAGTGTAGTCTAGTGTTCCATGGGTCTGAGTACCTGGTGGAGTAGAATTCAAGAATCTGTTGGTAGGGCGATTGTTGCCTGTGTATCGGATTGTAACGATGTGGGAAGGTGCGATATGTAAGTGTAGGTTGCTATGAAGCAAGAGAAAGATTTTATATGTACTTGTAGGGAGGTGGTTGAGTATGGAGTAATTTGGATGGGATGGATGTTGCTTCTGCGTAGAGAGAGAGAGAGAGAGAGAGAGAGAGAGAGAGAGAGAGAGAGAGAGAGAGAGAGAGAGAGAGAGAGAGAGCACACACACACACACACACACACACACACACACACACATACTGACATACGGGCCTACGTGGTATAACGGTTAGCATTACTGGCCGTCACGTATGCACGGGCCGCCTGGGATCAAAATAGCACGGGTTCGAATCCTGGTCGGGGCAGTTGGTCCACAGTCCACCCAGCTGTTAATTCTCCTTCAGGGACTGGTCGATATTATGTGTACCTGACATAGGGCTAGGGTGTGTGTGTGTGTGTGTGTGTGTGTGTGTGTGTGTGTGCGTGTACAATGAGATAATTTTTCTGTCTTCCCATGTCTGCCTCCTTTTACTTCCCAATAGACTGCCTCCCTATTTACCAACTTACTATCATATAAACCTTCTTGCCTACCTCTTTAAGTACCTTCGTTCCTACCTTACTCAACACCCTCGTACGTACCTACCTACCTCCCTAAACACCTCCGTACCTGACATTCAATTTGTCTCTGTACCTACACAGCCGTCTAACACGTCCACCCGTGTTTGTTGACCCTGCGCTCCGTAGCCTTGCAAGGTGCGCGCTTCAGACTTGTGCCACCTACACCAGCGTCATGAAGTCGTCAGCCTCACCTCCTGCTGAACACGTTGCTTGAAGGGCACAAATTAAGAACCAACAAATAGTGTTGATCTTCAGGAGAAAATGTAAAGGGAAGTTAATTCGGCAGTTTACTCGTGTGTGTTTGATCAAGAGATAATGAGGCTCTCCCTTCGAAATTACCCACATTTTATGAACTAATTTAAACTAAATTCTTTATGTATACATGGTAATGAACTGGGTGGAAACAGCCCTTGTTAGTTATCTTAATACTTCCCTGTTATTTTAGTGGTAATGATACAGATGATAATGATGGCTGTGGTAATGAAATCAAACTCTTGTAGTTCCATCATGATACGGTGCGAAAGTTTGAATTGAAATCTGGCAGCAGGCGCTTGCAGGCCCTCGTGTTGCCAGACGTATGACGTGTCCTGACTCTTGACGCCTCCAACGTTGCACCCTGACCTTCCCACCTCATTATCACTCTGGAACCTTCTTGGGCCAGATATATGACCAGAAGGTCATATATCAACATGATGACGTGTGAATGATGATGGCTAAAAGTGTATCAATCATGAGAGTCATATCCACCGTATTTTGAGACACACACACACACACACACACACACACACACACACACACACACACACACACACACTAGGGAACAGATGGTGTTACTTAAGTATAAGCTGGAGGAACAGGAAAAGAAACTGGATTCACTTCATGAAAAATTAAAGAACTTAGAAGCTTTGTCCACTACTAAGATTGCCTTTAGGAACTTAAAGACCAGGCATTGTATGTACGCATATACAATGCATATACATCGTATGAAATATCACACACACACACACACGTAGGTTATTCATATTTGCTATTTCTCTTGTCATGGAACCTCCTGGATATCGACAGGTGAAGATGCTTCTGAAATGGTATGAAAAAAAATAATGCCAGTCGCTTGTTACTGTGGAGAGTTTCAACGTGTATATGTACAGACACACGTGATGTTCGTATGTCATGAGGCAAGGAAGAATATACGAGATTCTCGGTGTAATTCTAAACAGAATCGAACAGCTGATGAGGCAAAGGACGCTGGTTACCGACGTGTTTTGTGTCGACATCACATCCTGAACGAGATTGTCGTAAGACTGTCATTAATTAGTTTAGTAATGCGTTAAAATTACCTCGAGAATCTCGACACGTTTTCCCCTTTGCATCGGAGATTTCCCCTGGCACACTCAGTCCGACCCTCAGTGCACGATCTGTGTTTTGATATGTTTATAGGACTTTTTAACAGTTTCCGAGGATTGGATCCTTGACGGAGTAGGTTTATGCAGTATTTTCTAGGATTAACAACCTCAAGTTTCCTCCTCCGTCATTTGTTATGAGTCTTTGGTACTGTGCTCACTTCCATGTGCTCAGCCTCGACCTTAAGGTCACCACTTTACGGTCTTCCACATGTGTTTACACTCACGTTTCTCACTGCTCGTTTCTCACTGGTTCTCTCAATACCCTTAACGAACTGTCTTATACCTAGTGTCTCTTTCCCTTAATCTACCCTCACTACTGGTCTTCTTAGGACGTGATACACGGTGCATCTTTCACCTTATGTCTCGCACCTGCTGTCTCTCATTCCCGTACTGCACCCAGAATACGAGTGTCGTACATACTACATGTTGCAACGCACCACTTACCACATCTCGCATCAGGTGCCCTTTCCCTAGCCATCTCTCGTAATCTGTCTCTCCTAAGGTGTGGTGTACGTCTCATACTACGCTTTACACTAACTCTCTCTCTCACTACCACCGTCTCTCATCCCCCATGTATCGCACCACTTGTGTCTCCTCACCTGTCTGACACTGTCTTCCTTTATCATCTGTCTCACATCAGGTTCTCTCTCTCTCTCTCTCTCTCTCTCTCTCTCTCTCTCTCTCTCTCTCTCTCTCTCTCTCTCTCTCTCCCCAAGTGTGGCACCAGCTGACTCCCCTTGTATAAGGTACCCGGGTGAATTTTATCTACCTGTTTCATGCCATCTTGTCTCCTAAATCTGTAGCGCGTGATGCTTCTCGCCACCACCTGCCTCACGCCATCCGTCTCCTCTACCCACAGTGTGTAACCTCGTCAACTCGGGCGTGGCTGCCATCTTCGGCCCCCAGTCCGGCCAGACCTCGGCGCACGTCCAGTCCATCTGCGACGCCCTGGAGATCCCTCACATCGAGACCCGCTGGGACTACCGCCTCAGACGCGACGACTACTCCGTCAACCTGTACCCACACCCCTCCTCCCTCAGCAAGGTGAGGCTGCACACGTGTGCCATCTCTGATCCACACCTCGGTCACATCTTGATTACACCTGTGTTACACCTTCCCTGTGTGCCTGTGAGTACGTACACCTCTGCTCTGAGCGTCGATGAATTGTACCACTTGTTTTAAGACTATGTACCTTCGCTACACTTGTACTGTATTCCCAGTAGGTAAGCTACAACACCTTGGTTCTGTTTAGTGAGCGTGAGCCGCGCTACACCCGGTACTACACGCACTTGCCTTTCCCCAGCAGAGTGAGTGATGCATGTACCATGTAATCCAGAGTTCCACTGCCTTTATGAACCAGTCAGCCACTTTACTCTCGGTAATCGATGATGGTCGGCAGCTCCCACACGTGGTAATCATAGTCCATACGTTAAAAACTACTTTAAAAAGATTAAATCAGTAATGTAAAAAAAAAAGATATTGTACGTTCAGTTGTACGGGACAAATGTGAACTAGCTGAGTATATGGCTGTTTAAAAATGGCATCATAAAACTTTGTTTTTCAATACCAGAGACAAGTAGAAGTAACGTAGGATGAGGACACCTGGCTATATAAACTAAGCCCATGTCACGCCTGCATCCCACACACGTACTTTGTGTTAAACCTGCGCTGTTCTGTTACATGTTGCCTGTGTACGTATATCATGTTGCCTATGTGCTTATTACATGCTGCCTGTGTACTCACTATATGTTGCCTCCCTGTATACTCATTACGTGCTGCCTATGTACTCATACTGCCTGTTTACTCATTATGTGCTTCCTGTGTGCTCATTACGTACTACCCGTGTACTCATTACGTTCTGCCTGTGTACTCATTCCATCCTGCCTGTGTACTCACTACGTGCTGTCTATGTACTCATTCCATCCTGCCTGTGTACTCACTTCGTGCTGTCTGTGTACTCATCATCTATTTGTACTGTACGGGGTGGAAGTACTACCATCGCAAGGTCCCATGATTTGAACAATCTCACTCATACATCGTCGGCATTCACAGTGTCATCACCTGCCATATTTAGTTCACACTCACTACTCTGATGCTATGAAAGTACGTCTCTGCATCTTTGCTATCAAATTCCTTGCTTAATTCTTGTTATGACCCTGGCTACCCTGTCTTTGCCTCCTTCGATGAACTAACTATCGTTGTAGAAGTCATCAGACTTGAAGGTTGTGATCAGGTCACAACTTATTCTTTTCTCTTCCATGGGAAAGGGGGGGGGGGGAGAATTTATACCCTCTAACCTCGCTCACTAAGAACTCTTAACTATGTCATCCTCCCCTGGACCTTCTCTAATAGTTCTTTTTGTTTCTTCAGCCAAACTTGGAAAGCTTAATCTAACTTAGGACTAATATACGTTTGAGTAGCTTGATGGACATTTTCTTATCCACGGACGTAAACGCGATTCTGATATTTGAAAAACAGACAGTTTGTCTTCCTTGCTATTCTTTTTCGGTCACCTGTGTCGAAAAGATACGGAGTAAAAGTTAAACTGTTGCCAAGTCCATCCCACACACACACACATTCCTTCAGCTTATATTTTGCTAAATAAAATTCGTATCGAGACATTCATTAACTGCGTCCCATCCTACTTACTTTTGCATACTGTGGTCGAATTCCTTTACCCGTGCATCACACCAACTTGGGAGTTTGAATAAAGTCACTTGGTAGGTAGATGCAGTCCCCATCAGCCTTTACTCCCGTTGTGACCTTAGCATTATTCGTAAACATATTAATGTACGAGTCCAAAACTTCTTCGCGATTCAGGTAGACCAATGGTCCCAGGATCGAGCCCTGCTGTACGCCACAACGGTCCCTAACTCATTCCGAGATAGCTCCTCAGAGGTGCCTCCTTGGTTCCTTTCCACTAAGGTAACTTCGTATATTTTGGAGGACATTTTCTCCTGTTCCTGCTTAGATATCTATCTCGCTTGCGAACCTCGTATGTAGTGTAGTGTCAAAGGCTATCTTGGCAGAGTAAGAAAACCAAATCCACATAACTTTCTTCTCTTCTCTAAAAGGAGCGGTTTGAAGTCGAAGGCGTTCGTTACACATGACCTTCTTTTCCTTAGTTCGATTTGCTCTCGCTTAGGTGGTTCCTCCTTTGCAAATGGACATTCTTTTAATGTCTAATAAATCTTCTCCAGTTTTACAAGACCACGGTTGTCAGAGGAGCAAGACCGCAGTTCTGCGCCAATTCTAAGCCTCCTTTCTTAGGGAGGACAATTGCATTAAGTCCGTTCCATCTCTTGGCATTACAGCCTCGTTCAACGACATGTTAAACAAAATTTCAGGCGGCCTGCCAAAGGTATTTACTCCCATCTGCAGCATGAGCCTTAAATGGCTCAGGCCATCTTGTAGTCCTTCTTGTCTTTGATCATTTCAATCCTTCCCAAGACCACCACCTCATTATTTTTCACCCGTGTATAGGCGACAATGTCTTCCGGTCGGAAGACATTCCTAGAACAGCACTCGTGTCCTCGCATATCTTAACATCTCCCTCTACAATTTCTCACTATATCCCTTAGCCTCATTAGCTTCGCTGTGAGTGACTATTAATGCTCATGAATTTGTGGAAGAGTTTTGAATTTATAGCGGCTCTTAAACAGGCAACTTAATCCTGATTCATTTACGGCAAAGTTTTGAATTCTCTCTCGCCCTCTCGACAATAATCCTTCCAAGCCTTTCCTATTTCCCCGTTTCTTATTTGGCTATGTTCATTTATTGCCCCTATGTACCTTCGAAATACTGGATGGTTATAGTGTCGCCTATATATCTCGTCCATGGTGCATCGCTAAGCTCTCTCGCTTTTTTGACATTTATCACCTCATTTCTCTCTTTTTTTTTCAACCTCCTCTTTTTATCTACTGCTAAAGCCATCCATGGTCTAGCTCTTCATCTTACACTTCACCGAACCTTTCATAATAATGACCTGTATCACGATTATGAAACTCCGTTTCCCAATTTGTCCTCGATGATATCTGTTTAGATTTGAGTAGTTTCCACAGTGTTATCTCCTCTCTGAATTTGGTTTCATTTCCCCCCTTTTACGTTCTTATTTACCTTTTAATCCAACTCTGGCATTACAGGATCACTCTCCCCTCTGTCACATATTATGTTCTCATCATCTAAGCTCCTACGTTTAAAAAATTAAGGTCTAGTGTGCTCATTGATATTCTGGTACAGGGTATTTTCCTTTCTGTATCCTATGAACTTCGCCTCAGTGACCTTCTGTGTAGATCTAAATTCTTCCAGTCTATTTCTTTACGATAGTTTGAATTTTTTTTCACCTCGGCGGCGTGCGTGTTTCATTACTTCATATACCATCCCAATTGTTGCGTTAGTGTTACACTTGCGTATTTGATCTAGTTCATCAAAATTCTCTTGATGGTTATGAATTAACAACACGTCTATGTAACCCTTTCCTTCAGCTACTCGTCACATTATGCACAGTCAGAATCGGTCATCCATCAGCATTTCCTGAAGCTTTTCCTGGACAACACTTAGACAACACCTGCACTTATACCACAACACCCACACTTGTACCACACTTCCAAAGCACCTGGACAACACCTGCACATATACCACACCTCCACAACACCTGGACAACATCTAAGCCACGTCTTCCCCCACAGGCCTACTTGGACCTGGTTCGGCTGTTCGGATGGAAGTCGTTCTGTATCTTGTACGAGGACAACGAGGGTCTGGTGCGCATGCAGGAACTGCTCAAGACGCCCGCGCCCAACGAGTTCAAGGTGTCCATCCGCCAGCTGCCCCGGGGTAATGACTACAGGTGAGTCCCCACGTGGCAGATGAGTCCTCAGATACCAGTACCCACATGTTGGACGAGTCCTCACGTATCAGTACCCACATGTTGAATGAGTCCTCGGGTATAAAGTGAGTCACTCCGTGTTAGGTGAGCCCTTGGGTATCTGGCAGGTACCCATATGTTGGATGAGTCCTAAGGTATCAGGTGAATACGCACGTGACTCATCGGTTATGAGGTGTGAGTCCCCTCGTGTTAGATGGATCCTCAAGAATCGGGTGTTTTCCTCCTCTGGTGTCAAGCGCTCATCCCCGGTACCTTGTGAGTCTCCTCAGGCTTCAGCCGAGTTCCACTGGTGTTAGATTGATCCAGTCCGTGTCACATTGAGTCTTCAGAGTGTCCAGTGAGTCCCTGAGTTACCGAGTGCGTTTCCACGCGTTAAAACGAAGCCCCCTTCGAGGGTGGTAGATGTGTACTTCAGGAGTCTGTGAGTGTACTAGCATACCCCCAAGGTGAGTAAGTACTCTGGGTATTAGATGAGTCTCTGAAGAAAAGAGCAAAATTCTTGGGCTCATGGGCAGGGATGTCGAATTTATGTTTTAAGGGAATAATCTTAACTCACTACAGGTTCACTAGGGCGTTCTACTCCTGAATCCAGTTTTGGCCACCTTACTTAAAAAGAGACAGACAGAATGGAGTGAGTACAAAGGCGAGCAACTGAGTTAATTTCCGGACTGAAAATAAGTTCTGCGAGAGCCGGCTAGACGACTTAACTTACTAGGAAAAGAAGAGAGTTAACAGGTGGCTCAAGTATACAAAATAAACATAGGGTTTGTTTACTTCGATATAACAAGCTACTTTCAATAAATTTGATACTACTCGAAGTAATAGATGCAACGCGTGGGCAAGCGTTTTACGTCGAATCGGACGAAGTGATTTTTCTTAAATAGGAATGTTAACGTATGAAATGATTTACCAATTATAGTTCACGGTAGCCCCATAGATTCGTTTAAGGATAGATTTGATGAATCCTTGCTTCAAGTCCACGTAGTATTTGGGCCCCTCAGTTATATGTAAAGATTACATATGTGTATGTATTTCTTCTCTTACCACTCTAATCAGCAACCTTCTGATCCCTTGTTTTTCCCTTGTACCCTTTCGTATATTGTTTCGTGAACTTCAACTCTGCTGAACTTAGATTGAACACCTTCCAAATACTCAGGTACTTTACACATTTCTTCATTGAACTACGTTTATCATTTTTCATTTATTGTCGCTGTTTATGTGGACTCGGCACAGCTGTATTTACATCTAGATTTGTTATTCATCTTGTGTCTTAAGTGAATTTATTCAAACTGTCGACTATTTCTGTGTTCAGAAATAACTAAGGACCAAGGACGGACCATTAGGGACACCACTTTTTTACCTTATGTAAAATTTCCACTTATTTTGATTCATTCACAAACTACTACGCTTCCATACAATTCCAGTCTCTTCATATGTCTCCTTGAAGAAGGGCTATGTAAGCCTGACGGAAATCATGATGAGAAGCGAATAGACTAGTGGAAGCTCCAATCACTTTATACAGTCCACCTTTTACGTTATAGCCATCGGGAGTGTGTCAAGTAAGACCAATACGGACACATTGCTTCAGTGTAACACCATCCAAGTGATTGCTTGAGAACCTTACCTTTTTCCACTTTACCTGAGCCAGACTAGAGTAATATTATCCGTCAAGGTCTCAGGACGTTGGCAAGACTGGCAGATGTTTAAGACTGGATATCCAAACCCCATGAAGGGCTAGCCAAAATTACCGTACACACATATTTTTCCTGACGGAACGACCCTAACATTCATCCAGTTTTAAGTTTTGTCTTCCCTTCCCCCAGGCTCCTGCTGTCGGAGATCAAGAATACACTGGAGCAGAATATCATCCTGGACTGCAAGACGGAGAAGGTGGGTGAGGTGTTGAAGCAAGCCCAGCAGATAGGGATTATGTCCTCCTTCCACAACTACATCATCTCATCCCTGGTAAGTGCTCAGGATAAGTTTAGTTTTTGCTTTTCATTTCCCTTTGTGGAAGGTGAGATTATTTCACATAAGAGAGTCATCCTCGTCTTCAGCTGTTGTGTCTGTTGACAGTTTTAGAGTGTTTCTGATGTTGTGATTGTTGTTACTGTTGTGAGTGTTTCTGTTGTGAGTGTTTCTGCTGTTGTGCTTGTTGTTACTGTTGTAGAGTCTTTCTGTTGTGATTGTTGTTACTGTTGTGAGTGTTTCTGTTGTTGTGTCTGTTGCTACAGAGGTGATCTATATGTACTCGTGTAATTTCTGGCGTACGTGGAATGTATGAAAAGTTTAAACAGGATATAATTCAGGTCGTTTTTAGATCTGATTTTCAGGTAACTCAAAGGTAGACAGTATTGTCATGTGCTGGTCACTAGCAACACACATCGTGGCGTAACGAATTGCGATGATACAATGTAATTCAAGTTGTTTGTACAGTCATTATGTATAGAAAAGCCAGTGTCCAAGAGAAACGTATCTCGCTCTTAAAACGAACACTGTGAAGTGATTGATATATAATTAGATACAATAAATTACGTGGCTTAATGAGGGATTTTGTGTATATTCATGCACGGGTTAGGCCATTACTTATATACCATCAGCCACGATATAGTCCTCATAGCACACACGCGAGGCTTTCTAAGTGAGAAGGTGGATTTCGAGATCAGTGGAAGGTAGAGGCTTCGATCTCCACTCCGGATGGTAGAAACTCGACGCTCTATCTTGTCATGTAGTTACATGACAAGAACTGTCTTGTCATGTAGTTACATGACAAGACAGTTTCGTCCCATAAACAAAGCTCTATACAAATGCGTAATTTCGTTACTGGTTTAACAGGCCTTATACTTTACAGGAACACCTTCCCCTTACATAAAGAGAGCTGCCGCTTGTCATTCCACTGGTGACACGACGTGCGATAGGGAACGTCTTTCTTCGATGTTACGACTTGTTATTGTTCACATGGAACGTTTTTTCTCAATGTTACGACTTGTTATTGTTCACATGGAACATCTTTCCTAAAGGTTACGACGACTTGTTCACAGTAACTTCGGCCATACACTGAGGGAACCGGTTCACCATCGTGAGAGTCTGTGGCACCTTATATAATGGGTGCTGGACCGTGAGAGTCTATGGCACCTTATATAGTAGCTGGACTGTCAGAGTCTGTGGCACCTTATATAGTAGCTGGACCGCGAGAGTCTGTGGCACCTTGTATAGTAGCTGGACCGTTAGGGTCTGTGGCACCTTATATAGTAGCTGGACCGCGAGAGTCTGTGGCACCTTGTATAGTAGCTGGACCGTTAGGGTCTGTGGCACCTTATATAGTAGCTGGACCGCGAGAGTCTATGGCACCTTATATAGTAGCTGGACTGTCAGAGTCTGTGGCACCTTATATAGTAGCTGGACCGCGAGAGTCTGTGGCACCTTGTATAGTAGCTGGACCGTTAGGGTCTGTGGCACTTTATATAGTAGCTGGACCGCGAGAGTCTGTGGCACCTTGTATAGTAGCTGGACCGTTAGGGTCTGTGGCACCTTATATAGTAGCTGGACCGCGAGAGTCTGTGGCACCTTGTATAGTAGCTGGACCGTTAGGGTCTGTGGCACCTTATATAGTAGCTGGACCGCGAGAGTCTGTGGCACTTTGTATAGTAGCTGGACCGTGAGAGTCTGTGGCACTTTGTATAGTAGCTGGACCGTGAGAGTCTGTGGCATCTCATATAGAGGAGGGACGAGCCTGAGGAGAACATCTTAACACAGCCCTACACAACACCACCATCCGTTAAGCTGTCTCAAGACACAACAATTATTTCTCTCAAAGTTGACAATATCACCAGTTGACGGCTCCCGGCAAAAACCCTCCAGACGCCCCTTGCCCAGACGTCGATATATCTTGGGGCGTGGAGGATTGTCTGAGGGGGTGAGGCAGGGGCTTATTGCCACTGTGTGAGGACTAGCGAAGGGGCGAGAGAGAGACAGACAGAGACAGACAGACAGACACAGAGATAGTGTGTGAGAGAGAATACAGATATAAAGGAAGAGTGTGTATCTCTCTCCGTGTAGGAGATAGTTTCCAAAATACCCTCACGTTAAGTGTAGATTACATTTCTTATTTGTACTTTACTGACATGGTTCGGGCTACAGCATGCCCTCCTCTTGTCCATCTCAGATTAAAGCATAAAGAGGTATGATATAATCAAGAAGGTAATCAGAGCTCCCCAGGTGTTTGTAGACCTAACACGTAGAGGTAGAAAGAAGTGTTACAGAAAACGGAATAAGAAAAGGAGGAAGATGATTCCACAGTGTTGTTGTTGTTCTTCGAGGAACAGAAAACGACGGGAATCAGCAGCCAGACTTGTGGAAGAGATCCAATCCTTGGTGGCAGGAACAGATTCAGACACTTCAAGAGAGAGCAGTGGTCATATGTGATACCTGTAGGGAGGAATGGTTTAAGGGAAGAGATAGCTGGAGAACTGATGATGGAAATGGATTTTGATTCCACTCCAGCGAAAAAGAGAAGTATAGGGAGAGCCACTCATGTCATGTGAGCAGTACCCCCCACACACAGTGGCGAATCAAACCCACTGTAGATATGGAGTAGACGAACATCTATTACGGCATCTATACTACAATCCCAGGTTTTAGGATGCGTATTGTGTTGTTGATCACGTGGGGTGTCCAGGATGGAGTGGAGGATATGGTCATGCCCAGGATGCTTATGATATTACAAGATTAGAATGTTAAATTCAACAGCGAGAAACGAGCGAGAGTTAATATAAGTCGTACTTGGGAATTTACATTTTTTGCACTGTTGAGTTTAACCAGGTTTCTGTCTCCCCTCTCTGATATAGTGGATAGGTCCGTATAGAGCGTAATGTTTAGTGAGGGAGGGGGGGAAGAAAACGAGAATTCGAGTCACAAAAATGGAAAGGGGGGAAAGTGAGGTGATGTATGTGTACCGTGGAGCATCCTCGGCGTGCAAGTGAGGAGAGAAGGTCATTTATGGAGAGAAGAACGAGTCGGCGGAATGGACAGAACCATTGAGGACACCACTGTTAACAGGATAAGAAGAGAACAGTCGCTCTATCATCGACGACTCGTATAGGCCGACCAGAGACGAAGCTTTATATTAGAAAACAGAGAGAAGCTAAAAGAAAGAAGTTACCATAGAAAAAAATATAAATCTTACGCTGCTTTGTCAAATGCTTTGAAGACGTCGAAGGCCACGAAAAATGATTTGAATTATCCCTGAGAGTAGAAAACCAGACGTGAGTCACAAAGGAGAAAGGAATCACTACTTCATAGGTTGTGCATATGTTTAAGAGTCTAAGATTATACACTAAACGTGAGGAAATATATGGTAGGATTATAAGGCATTAGCTTTTTTTAGTTTTTCTTCTTCCGGGTTAGATCTCAAAAATGATTTTCTCACTCAGGCATCCCCTTTTGTGCCCTGGAGTGGCGTGAGAGGTAAATGGAAGTTTGATGAGAGCGTATGACTGCTCTGGCGGGATTCGAAGTGATAGTTGGTCACCGCTTGGACACGTAGGTCTCGAGCCACCAGTAAGGTAAAGGTGGTGTTGAAAGTCCCGTGTGTTGAGGTACGCTGTTGTGCAGGAGAAATGTGGTAACACACTCGTGTGTACGACGGGAGAGAGAGAGAGAGAGAGAGAAATGTCAAAAAACATTGTTATTTGAGACTGGCAAAACAACAACTTGCTAATGTTGTCCCATAGGAGCTGAACAGCATTCAGAAACTTGTCCCTCTCTTCGTCCCATCCAACTACAGATACTTTACAATCACATCACTGTTATTCATACAGAGAATCTAACTTTTGAATCATTTCCCTTGATATCGTGTCCGTTTCCTCTCTAGAGAGGAAGAAGTCTAGCAAAAGAATTTCATTGACAGATTCAGCGGAACCTGGTTATTGTGTCACACCTTCACGTCCTTACACCCGAGTTCCGTTTTCTGTGAGGTTTAAGCGTTCGTTCCCTCCCTCCTTCCATCACGCCCATCATAGCCAGCCGGCAGGGAGAGGGTTGAAGACCTCACCTCCAGCATTTGATAACGTGTGTCGCAACGAGTAACGTAAAACAGTTTATGCCCGTGCAACCAACCCCGGTCATTGTTTGCGCGTCCACTCTGTCACAGCGTAGGGTAATGGATGAAGAAGGTCTTATGATAAAAAAGCATTTCATACCCAGTGTTGAGCGTGTGTATGTGTGTGAGCGTGTGATGATAGCAGCGCGCGACACCGTCTGACAACCCGGGTCTCATACCACTCCAGGACCTGCACCTGGTGAGCCTGGAGGACTTCAAGTACGGCGGCTCGAATATAACGGCAGTGAGGCTCATCGACCCCGATCGGGACGAGGTGCGCCACCTGACGGAGGACTGGCAGGCGGGTCGTATCTTCTACACCAACAAGCTGCATGACGACGACATGATCATGAAGGTAGGTAGGTGGCTGGCTGGCTCCTGCTGCTGCTGCTGCTGCTGCTGCCTCACATTTACACTGGCGCCTTCCCCCTCCTCACCACATGCCTACAATGACAGTGCTTCCTCACACGTGTCGACAGTGATACTGTTCCTCCTCGCTGATGCTATGAGCGCTGCATTCTCATGTGCCTACACTGACACTTTCCCTTAAAGGCGTCGACACTGGCACTGCCTTGTGAACCTCCCTTACTACACTGACACTGCCCACACATACATCCTTACATTGGTATCAGTCCCTCACATGTGCCGTCACTAACACTGCTCCCCCATACCTCCCTACCCTGACACCTCCCTAGACTCTCGCATCCTGACATGTATCTATACTGACTTCCCCTCCCCCCACACATGTACCTTTATTCCCATATACACTGCCGGCGATCTTTTACACCTGGGGTACAGTGACACTGGTCCAGCACACGTGTCTATCCTGATACTTCACACATGCCTAAGTCAGAACTGTTTACATAAACACTGACAGTGTTCCCTCACTGTACCTACGACACTGACGTTTGCTCCTTCCTTCACACTTTACGTGCTCAGCTCCTACATTGTTGTTGTTGCTGTTCCATCACACTTCCTTCGCCCATACTTTCCTAGCATCACTCTGCATGCCTACACTGTGTCTCATCTACATAGTTACACTGACACCGATCTTTCACATGTGTTTGAACTGTGCCTTCACGGATGATGTTCTCCTTCACATAAGCCGACACCACCACATTCAGTAACACTGCTCTGTTGTACTTGCCAACACTCTACGTACACTGGTTATTCCACACAGATATGCATAAGTATCCACAGTGGATTTCTGTGGTGTAGTGGTTAGCATTGCTAACCATGAATCATGCACGGGGCGGGAGCCGCCCAGGTTCGAATCCTAGGCGTGGCAGTCGACCCAAAGTCCAGTACCAGCTGTTCATTCTCCCCTTCGAGGCTGGTCAGTAAACAGGCATCTGGCCTTGGCTGGGATGTGTGTATGTGTATGAATACACACAAGGGTAAAGACATGTTACATATTTGATGTTTAGAGGCGAGGCAACACGAGTGAAAAGCACTTTCGCCATAGTACACATGTAGTGACCACAGTGAGTGCATATACATTGATAAGCTCCCTTAAATATGGCCTCATACACCCTAGTGTGACTCTCTTTTCTACGGATGTTCTACACACACACACACACACACACACACACACACACACACACACACACACACACACACACACACACGCTTGCCCGCCCCCATTCCCCATCTTTCCCTCCCTCCACATCACTGTCGTTAGTACATACACACACACACACACACACACTAAACAGGCCATAACACCAAAGCTGTTATCTAACGCATGGATTACCCACACTGCTGACATGTACAACAGTAATACTCACTATACACTTGTAGCTTTTATCATGCAGCTACACCTACACACGAGACACTTGAAGCTCATAACTAGCTTATATACGCCAGTCACTTGTTTCAAACAGAAGAATTGAAATTCATAACCAGTATAAATACGACAGTCACTTGTTTCATACAAGAGAGTTTAATATTTCCAGTATAGGTACGATAGTCACTTGTTTCAAACAGGAGAGTTGAAGTTCATAGCCTGTATGAATACGACAGTCACTTGTTTCAAACAAGAGAGTTGAAGTTCATAACTAGCATAAATACTACAGTCACATATTTCAGACAACATGTTGTAGGTATACTTTTAAAAGCACAGTTTTTGCCCAAAGAGGTAAGGAACACAAGACCTGCAGCTCCTCAGGCTGTGGGTCACCAGCGGCACAGTATTGCTTGTAAAACAGGAGTCAATAAACAGTTTTGTTGTTGCTGTTGTGGTGTGTTGCTTCACTCAGTGTCCTGTGGTGCCGTCTGGTCCCTGGTGACTTGTCTCAGTGTCCACAACCCTCCAGGAAACTTGGGGATGAGATGACATTCCAGGGACTATATGGAGGATTAGAACCCACATATTATTACATTGAATATTATAGCCGTAACATCAGGGTATCTATTTTCCTGAGGCGATGTGTACGCCAACGATAATGCTCTTCCGTCGGTAGAACACGCATACACTCTAGCCGGTTCGACAAGCGGCTTTTGTCTTTGTGGTAATTCATAAGACTGTTAAGAGACAGATGTGCACCTAACGCTGGTGTTGGTCAGTGTTAAGTCTCCATCAGTTGGTGTGGGCGGATTAAAGAACCCGGGTAATCATCTCACCTGACCACTGCACCCTGACAGTTGACCCGTGAGCACGACGATGCGACCCTTGGCCTGATCTCGCCAGGGCGTGTGACCTAACCAGGAAGGGTCGGGTCAAATGCCACGCCATCATAGCCAAAGATCGTACCCGTTGCGCTCAAGTGTTTAGAATTCCTTGGGGTGTAAGATAAAAGAAGAACTATCAATCAAAATGTTTAAACCTTTTTTTTTCCACCAGATTCGACCAAACTCAACGTTAGATATGAATATCCGCATTTGATAAGAGGTTTTTTTCAGAGTACCTGGTGGGAGAATCCGCCCACACCAGTCATACGTACACTTAAGATACTGAGTTTGTTGCCTCTCTGGCGATAGCTGGAGAGTACAAAGCGATGGAAGAGCAATGTCGCGCGTGTCCATGTCATTGTGTCTATATCTGGTGGCTTGGTTGGGGGTGTCTTGATAATATCTTAAGCCTCAATCAAGCAGACGGTGTGAAGAGAAGTGTCTAATTGATCTCCTTCTGTTTTGTCCGCCTCTCTCAGCTAAGGAACATGAGTGTCTGGACGGTAAGCCATTGTTCTTTACATTACGCTGTAGGTGAACTGTACCACACTGTTTTGAAAGGTAGAATGTCCGGAATGTTAGCCCGAGGGGAAGACCTGATGCTCCCGTAGAACCCTTATTGGCCAAGTAGGGACCAACCCCACCCTTACGTCAGATGACCCAGTGTTAGCTAGGTGTGGAGAGACGGGGAGGTAAACTCCTTCACAGATGACTGTGTTGGCCCGGGTTGATGTACCCATCCTGTCCAAATAACTCGTCATCTCCCGTAACTCACACTAGATTTGTGTTTACTTTTATTTCTTTGTGTATGAGGCTAAAATATCTAATATACGAAAGCTCTGGAATTTTAAAATGACTTGTGCTGTCGGAAAGTGTCATCCTCACTGCCCTAATTTTGTTGGACCTTCCACTGTTGAAGTCGGCATAGCATTTATTTTAGCCTCATTATCCTGTTGAGCACAACGGAGGAGGGAGGAGGAGGAGCACTGTGGCCCGACCCATGAGGCATGGCGGTAACAAGCTTCGAGTATGATGGCCTTTGTCCTGACCCTTTTTAAGGATCAGTTCAAAGGCCAGACTACCACCATACATACTCCGAGGGCTATTTCCGTCGGGCTGAATTTAGGTGTCGCGCTCTCTCGGGTTCTTGGACTCCTACCGGTGTTGCTCAAGGGTTAAAAGTTACCCCTCCCAAAACTGGCCCGTAAATCCATTGCACACACGTTCATAAACTGCCAGATCTACTTCTCTAAATGTCAGTAACACCCACCCTGGACTGTTTTTAGGGCTATTTTAAAGAGTTATCTAAATGTGGCCAACAGGTAAAACTTCCGGACATTGGATCTTTCTCCTGCTGGTCATTCTTGGCTATAGCTTGTGTGTAGCTGAGACATAGATGTATTAGACAGTGATGTTCAGGGATATACGTCAGATCACCTGATGTTTTAGAGTCTGCGTATTATATCTGAACATCAGACGGTAGTGTGGCTTTTTGTCAAAACAACTAGCACAGACAATGCGCGCTTGAGAATAGCACCACTTTGCAGCAAATCTTACCTTACGGGTGAAGTAGAATGAACCGATATTGTCGAGCGTGTGACTCGCCAGTGATGTGGACATTCATGCTCAGGTGTGGAGGAACAACACAGATGCGTGAGGATGCAACGTTATCTCTATCTAAAGAGGCTGTCGAGTACTGCACTGACGAGTCTACACTTGTACACTCGTGTATATATACTCTCACAATTTGGTTGCATTAGGGACGCCACATGTGGCACGTTCAGAACAACAAACCAGATTTAGATTTGAGAGAGTGTTGTAAAAGTAATAGGGCTACGTTAGGAAGGGATTCTGTCTGAACCCATTCCATTCACTTTTAAATCCTTTTAAAACCGCATTCGGATTCGAAGCCCCGACTCCGAATGCGGTTTGTTGTTCTCTCTCTGCATTCATTTGATCTTTATCTATAGGAAGAATGTTTTCTTATGTGTAGAAGGAAAAAAAAAGAAAAACGGCATTTCTTTATCTATAGATAACGTTTTAATACATAAACACCTTAATGATTCCACGCATGTGAATGTCAACATCACCGGGCGAGAGGTACTGGTGAAAATTACGAACTGACATATATCGGGTCCTTGTATGGCGCCCATAAAGTAGAATTTGTGGATTATTATTTTTTTTTTTTCTGTAGTTGCTGGATTGAAGTGATCATTTGTGCACTAAACAACTGATTGTCAGGGAAGGGAAGAGGTCGTGATGGGGCGCTTTACTTCCCATCTTGGATCTCGAGATGGGGGCGCTCTAACTCCCCTCCCGGATCTCGAGATGGGGCGCTCCATGTGCCGTCCCGGATCTCGAGATGGGGCGTTCCATATTTTGTCCCGGATCTCGAGATGGGGCGCTCAATATCCCGTCCCGGATCTCGAGATGGGGCGCTCCATATCCCTCCCGTCCCGGATCTCGAGATGGGGCGTTCCATATCCCGTCCCGGATCTCGAGATGGGGCGCTCCATATTTTGTCCCGGATCTCGAGATGGGGCGCTCCATATCCCTCCCGTCCCGGATCTCGAGATGGGGCGCTCCATATCCCTCCCGTCCCGGATCTCGAGATGGGGCGCTCCATATTTTGTCCCGGATCTCGAGATGGGGCGCTCCATATCCCTCCCGTCCCGGATCTCGAGATGGGGCGCTCCATATCCCTCCCGTCCCGGATCGCGAGATGGGGCGCTGTAACTCCCGTCCCGGATCTCGAAGTAGGGTATTTTCAACTCCCAACAAGAAATCATTACAGTGAGAATCATGTAGAATGTATTTTATGTGAGATTGTGGGATAAATTAACTGCTAGATGAGAACATCTTGATTTAAGAACATGTAATCACCTAAGGGCATGATTATAAGGTAGACAGCAAATGGTTGTGTGTATTTGTCTGCCTAAGAACCAGTTTGCCAGGGTAGGCAGCAGGTGGAATGAGTGTATTTGTACGCCGAAGAACCTGTGTACATGGGTAAACAGTTGAAGTGGGTATATTTGTTTGCCCAAGAGTTTGGTTTGTGAGAGTAAACAACAGGTGGCGAGTGAGTATTTTCGCCTGCCCCAAGAGTTTGGTTGTAAGAGTTAGCAACAACTGGAAAACAATTATTTTCCAGGTAATTTCTTCTTTTCCTCAGGTCTGTCTTGTTGCAAACAAGGACAAACTCCCAATAATGATAACGACTGGAAGAAAGTTTCTCCTTTGAAAAGTTTTGGACCTTCTTGTCCATTTTGAGTTTTACCTTAAAAAAAAAATCCAGATATTGTAAGAAGTTTTTACTCGGGAAGAAACTGATTTTGTCTTTATGATAAAGTCTTTCCACCTCACACATAACATTCGACAATACGTAAAGTCCTAACGATTTCCTTTTCTTAACTGCACATTTCCCTACGTTGAACGCTACGCGTTAACCCTCCCTTGTGACAGAATGTCTTCGTAAATCCTAGTTAAGCAAGTAATTATTCTCAAAAATGTTGACACCGTTTAAAAATCCTTTTAAGTAAGTTATATTTTTTTGCGTTACATTTGAAGACTGAAGGAAATTTTGTGTATTGTTTCATTCTTCTGAATTCCATCCATGTTGTGAAAGAAAAATTGACGGAGAAAGAAAGCAGGCAGTCAATACATCAAGTTGTCATGATTGATGTTAGACGTAAATAACATTATGACTTGGTATTCAGTGGCTTCCGTGCTCAACAACTGCTGGTACTCTTGAAATTTAGGTCAGGACAGCGTCGAGGTGGTGTCCTCAACACACAGTTAAGCAACTGTTCAAGTGGCGGGTCAGGAAGGTTCCTCCGGCATCTCACTCGCAGCTGTTGAATAGCTGACGAAAAGTTTCTCTCGTGTCGCTGTATCGCACTTTATAAACTTCCTTTCCTTTCAAGGTTCCAAAGTTTGGGTTGATGCAATCGGTCTTTAGGATCGGTGTGTCGAACGCGCTCTTGTGTGTGTGAGCAAGTTAGGAAGAAGAAGAAAAAAGAGCAAGTTTGATATGTATTAAGAATGATGATGATGATTTCTTGGATACAACAGCACGACCCTTGAGCACGACGGTGACTCTTGGTTTAACTGCTGAGGGTCATTGCCATAGTTGTGTTTGAGGTTTGATTTCTTGGATACAACAGCACGACCCTTGAGCACGACGGTGACTCTTGGTTTAACTGCTGAGGGTCTTTGCCATAGTCGTGTTTGAGGTTTGATTTCTTGGATACAACAGCACGACCCTTGAGCACGACGGTGACTCTTGGTTTAACTGCTGAGGGTCATTGCCATAGTTGTGTTTGAGGTTTGATTTCTTGGGTACAACAGCACGACGGTGACTCTTGGTTTAACTGCTTGGTTTAACTGCTGAGGGTCGTTGTCATAGTCTTGTTTGAGGTTTGTACCGTCGTGTTCAAGGGGTCGTCTTAGGCTTGTAAAGATTGATTTTTGTTTGTTTTGTGATCCTTACATACAAACGACGTATAGATATTATAGTCTGACGTCCAGCGTAACCGGAGCGAGGCATCTCTCTGTGGCGCTGAGGAGACTATCTTTGTCTAGTGTGTGACGCCTTTCTCTTCAAGTCGCCGATAATGAGTCATTATGGAGACTTACCTGCGTCAAGTCACTGGCAGGAGGTGTGTGTGTGTGTGTGTGTGTGAAGACGAAAGCTTGTGTCTAAGTAATGCAAGTCTTCATCCCGGAATCTTTCATTCATTATCTATTGGTCAGGATCTATCGATGTGAAGATCTTTTCCCCACTTTATTGTTACGGTAGTTGTGACAGTGACTTAAGTCCGTGAACAAATGGTTATTGTGGTTTTGCACCTCGTGAGTACAGTGGCTGTAGTGATGATGGTAATGATGATAATTTCTCTGATAATAACGGTGATAATCATGTTCACATTAGTTATAATAATCACCCTATTATATTGATGGTAACTTGATATTGTTCAATCTCCCTTGACGATGTATTAGTCACACGAAAGTGCGCTTGGGAATTATCGTATTTAATTTTCGTCGTGGTTATCAGCAAATGCTCGATCATGCGGGAATTGGAACGATGTGGTATACCGGGGTCGACGTGCTGTCAGTGGACTGAACTTAGGCGTGTGAGAGGTCTGTGGGGCCTGGTTGTGGGTAGGGAGCTGTAGTTTTGGGAGCATTACACTTGACAGCTCGAGAATGTGTGAGACTGGATGTGGCCTTTCCTCGTCAGTTCCACGCTGACAAAGGAAACGGCGACCAAATATGTGGGGGAGGGGAATATATATATATATATATATATAATGCAGTATATCTTCATGTCTTTGTCATGTCTGTCTTTGTCTACATCAATGAAACCCTACGGAGGTCGAAGACCAGATTTTATATACACCCTCAGGTTCCGCCAGCAGGGAGGTGGGGTTTTCAGGGTACACATGTCATTGGGTGTCGGGTGGGTGGTTTGAGGTGTCAGGGGTTGAGGTGGTGGTGGTGGTGGTGTCCTACCATGGAGTATATACCAAAGCATACTAGATGTAATAACAAGAAACATACAACAGCTTTCTAATTCATGACATCAAAGGAAACCGATAAATGAGGATTATACGAGTAAAAGTAACTGATAAATGAGGATTATACGAGTAAAAGAAACTGATAAATGAGGGTTATACGAGTAAAAGAAACTGATAAATGAGGGTTATACGAGTAAAAGAAACTGATAAATGACGGTTATACGAGTAAAAGTAACTGATAAATGAGGGTTATATGAGTAAAAGAAACTGATAAATGACGGTTATACGAGTAAAAGAAACTGATAAATGAGGGTTATACGAGTAAAAAGAAACTGATAAATGACGGTTATACGAGTAAAAGAAACTGATAAATGAGGGTTATACGAGTAAAAGAAACTGATAAATGAGGGTTATACGAGTAAAAGAAACTGATAAATGAGGGTTATACGAGTAAAAGAAACTGATATATGAGGGTTATACGAGTAAAAGAAACTGATATATGAGGGTTATACGAGTAAAAGAAACTGATAAATGAGGGTTATAAGAGTAAAAGAAACTGATAAATGAGGGTTATACGAGTAAAAGAAACTGATAAATAAGAGTTATACGAGTAAAAGAAACTGATAAATAAGAGTTATACGAGTAAAAGAAACTGATAAATAAGAGTTATACGAGTAAAAGAAACTGATAAATAAGAGTTATACGAGTAAAAGAAACTGATAAATGAGGTTTATACGATTTAGACACGTATTCAGACTATAACTGGGATTTAGGTATTATACACCCAGTGCTCTGGTGAACGTTATGTATAAGACCTTAGATATGGTTGAATTAAGGCAGCCGTGAGTGACGGTCGTTTTCGCCCCGCGCTTTGTCGTGGTTGATTCGAGACTGCCGTGAGTGACGGCCGTCTAGCTTCAAGCTCAGGATAAAGACTGCCGTGAGTGACGGCCGTCTAGCTTCAAGCTCAGGATAATCATGATTGTTGATTGATCAGGATTTCTCACCACGTCTGATGATAAACCAAGGATTACAAGCTCACAGTTTTACCATGGCTGATGATGAACCAAGGATTACAAGCTCACAGTTTTACCATGGCTGATGATAAACCAGGATTTACAAGTTCAAAGTCACTATGAATGATGATAAACCGCGATTTACAAGCTCAGCATCACCATAACTGAAGATGAATCATGATTTACAAGCTTTAGTTTACCCTGAATAACGATGAATTAGGATTTACAAGCTTTAGTTTACCATGAATAAAGATAAACTAGGATTTACAAGCTTTAGTTTACCATGAATAAAGATAAACTAGCATTTACAAGCTTTAGTTTACCATGAATAACGATGAATTAGGATTTACAAGCTTTAGTTTACCATGAATAAAGATAAACTAGGATTTACAAGCTTTAGTTTACCATGAATAAAGATAAACTAGGATTTACAAGCTTTAGTTTACCATGAATAACGATGAATTAGGATTTACAAGCTTTAGTTTACCATGAATAAAGATGAATTAGGATTTACAAGCTTTAGTTTACCATGAATAACGATGAATTAGGATTTACAAGCTTTAGTTTACCTTGAATAACGATGAATTAGGATTTACAAGCTTTACTTTACCATGAATAACGATGAATTAGGATTTACAAGCTTTAGTTTACCATGAATAACGATGAATTAGGATTTACAAGCTTTAGTTTACCATGAATAACGATGAATTAGGATTTACAAGCTTTAGTTTACCATGAATAAAGATAAACTAGGATTTACAAGCTTTAGTTTACCATGAATAACGATGAATTAGGATTTACAAGCTTTAGTTTACCATGAATAAAGATAAACTAGGATTTACAAGCTTTAGTTTACCATGAATAACGATGAATTAGGATTTACAAGCTTTAGTTTACCATGAATAAAGATAAACTAGGATTTACAAGCTTTAGTTTACCATGAATAACTATGAATTAGGATTTACAAGCTTTAGTTTACCATGAATAACGATAAACTAGGATTTATAAGCTTTAGGTTTACCGTGGCAGATAATATATATTACAAGCTCAAGTTTACTATGGCTGATTGTGGCTCAAGCTATCAAGTTATAATGTTTGGTTTACTTTTACTGTCTTGTGTTGTGACTCTCCATGACCAGATTGGTTCATTGATCCGTAAACTTATGGTTCATCACGGTCTGTCTAGTTTACATATGTGATTCCGTGCTACAATTCATCATTCCTGATTTGGTTTACCTATCCCATTCTATAGCGTATTTCATCTCGTTTAGTTTACATATGTGATTCCGTGCTACAATTCATCATTCCTGATTTGGTTTACCTATCCCATTCCATGGCGTATTTCATCTCGTTTAGTTTACCTTCTGATCCAGCGTCACAGCTTGTAAAGTCTTTGATCCTATGCTTTAGTTTACCCCCTCGAATAAGTACTATAGCTGAAGGCGTATTAGTAGTTTACCTTTGTGATCCTATGCTTTAGTTTACCCCCTCGAATAAGTACTATAGCTCAAGGCGTATTTGTAGTTTACCTTTGTGATCCTATGCTTTAGTTTACCCTCGCAATTTATGTACTGTAACTCAAGGCGTGTTTGTAGTTCACCTATGTGATCCTGTGCTTTAGTTTACCATTACGATCCTGTGCTGTACCTCATCAAGGCGTGGTTGTAGTTTACCTTTGTGACCCTATGCTTTAGTTTACCCTCGCAATTATGTACTGTAACTCGAGGCGTGTTTGTAGTTCACCTCTGTGATCCTGTGCTGTACCTCAAGGCGTGGTTGTAGTTTACCGTTGTGATCCCATGCTAAAGTTTACCATTCGCGATTCCGTATTACTGCAACTCATCAAGGCGTATTTGCAGTTTACCTCTGTAGTTTACCACTACGCTATATGGTTAACTCGTGTGTGTGGCGTGATGTCGTACCGTGGTGGTGACGGTGGTAGGATGTGGTGTGGATCCCATCAGTTATGTGAGGGTGTAGGCTACGTCGTGACCCAGCGGATCCCTTGGTGCAGGCGCTCGCTGTACAGGTCTGGTTGACTGGAGGTCGTCGGTAAAGTGCTCGATCGCTCCGGACGTAGAGAGAGAGAGAGAGAGAGAGAGAGAGAGAGAGAGAGAGAGAGAGAGAGAGAGAGAGAGAGAGAGAGAGAGTTTATGATCATACCTTTTGAGGTCTTGCAATCACAGCTTCGTCCACATCATTTGCTGGATTACTGGCGCCTCGCTCGTGTTCTTTTTTTTTAGAGAGAGAGAGAGATGGAAGAAGAGATGATCCACATTTCCACGACGGCCCCGAGTTCTGAAGTATGTGTGAGTGCGACGCTTGCCACACACACACACACACACACACACACACACACACACACACACACACACACACACATCCTGATGATTGTGGTTGGTATAGCCTGTGTGTGTGTGTGTGTGTGTGTTGGCTCCACGTCATTACTGACGACCTGGCGGATTAGCTGCTGAGTCGCACACTCGAGGGTGTCGTGGTTTGCTCAGTGTGTGGAGTGCTTGAGGCCAGGTTGGGCAGAGAGAGAGGGAAGACACTCGCGGTGAATGTGCGAGATGTGAGAGGGGATTGGATGAGGATGGAGAGACTTCGGTGAAAGTTAAGACAATAAAGATTATTATTTTGTGGGGGAAAGAATGACGAAGAAGGAGGATGGTTTAGGGGGGGTGAAGAGGGTTAATCAAAGGGGAAGACAGACGTCCATTGATTTTTGGTAGAAAATGGTAGTTTGGCATAAATGGCGACTAGATGAAAAGATTTTGAGTGTATACATGTTTGATGAGGGGATCAGGGAGAAAGAATACTTCCCACGTATTCCCTGCGTGTCGTAGAAGGCGACTAAAAGGGGAGGGAGCTGGGGTCTGGAAATTCTCCCCCTCCCAGTTTATAATTTTCCAAAACAAGGAACAGAGAAGGGAGCCAAGTGAGGATTTTCCCTCTTAGACTCAGTCCTCTGTTCTTAAAACGCTACCTCGCTAACGCGGGAAATGACGAATATATATATATATATATATATATATATATATATATATATATATATATATATATATATATAAAAGAGAGAGAGTTTGGTAAGTGGGATTTTGTGTCAAAAGCTACATTAATGATGCGAGGTGAGTCTTGCACGTGAAGCAAATGTTGAGTCTAATGAGAGAAGTAAACAGAGACTTTTGTGAAACAGGTGAGGAAAGTTATTACGAATGTAGGCAGCAATGAGAAGGTCTTAACAACACAGGTGAGAAGACCAGCAGCGAAAGTGTGAGAGCAAAGAATCTTAAGTGTTATAAAGCGCTGAGATGACTGCTGTTAGCGAGTGCCAGCAGGAGAAAACTTTGAAGATCTTTTACATGAGTTCACTTGGAGCGTGATAGACCAGGAAAGATGAAGGAAATTTAGCGAATACAAAGACTTTGATGGGTGGAAATAATTGTAACAGAATGGTTGAATGATTTTTACTTTTTCAAAATGTCGAGCCAAAATCCTATATGAAATTATCTTTCAATAGCAGTATTCTGTGTGTGTGTGTGTGTGTGTGTGTGTGTGTGTGTGTGTCGTCGCATATGTCCTTTATGTATACATTTCTATGTTTTCCGTTAGGATGGTCCTAATTACCAGTAAACTATGATATCTTGCCGTATAACTAGGAGGTTAACAGGGGTGACAAGTGTAGCTGAGGGCTGGGTATATAAAGCTGATTGACACATTACCTGTGAAAAAAAAAAAAAAGGAGTTTAATCCTCAGAGCGAAGTCATATATATTACTTGCTAATGTACACCTGAGTGTATGACTCCACCGTCTTGGGATTTTTGATTAGTATTCCGCTCCAACGAAGGGTTCCCTAGAGAGACGCCCGAGCTGGGCACGACCCCAGCCGCAACTGCTCACCACTGTGGCCTTAACGTCCATTAGTTGACCCGTCTGTCATGAAGACCATCAGTGGAGCGAAAATGTTTAGGATTTTTACAAGATTTTTCCCATTTCTATCTTTACCAGGTTCTGAGAATCCATTAGTTTGTTGTTTTTGCGCGAGCGGCGAGTAGCGCCGCTCCACTCGCTGCTACCCACAAAGTCAACGTTAAGACTTTTTGATGTCTTGCGCGGGAGGCGAGTAAACCAGTAAACCAGTAAACAGCCTAGTCGCTTCTGGCGATCAAGCGAGGGCTTAGGTTAGTTAGTTGAGGCTCCCTTGTTGTCCTGTCCTCAACATCGCTGTCAGGATATGTACGGAGTTTGTTACTATATCTCTGGTTTATCATCTTTCCCACGTACGTCTATTTATATCTCATTTTCTTTAATATCATGTACGCTCGCATGTCTGAATTATGACGACCACCGACACAATGGACACAAGACGTTGACGTTTCAGTATCGCTCTTGCGTTCCCTCAAACGTCTCTTTTCGCAGTCGTGGTATTATTGACAGTTGTTCAAAATTTGATCCATATCATTACCTTGAAAGATTTCTCTGGTACTGATTCGCTATTCAGCTGACGATAGGCCGTGTTTCGGATCATCCCTCTGGCCTCGATTTCTTGTGAGATTAGACAGGACTGAAAGCTTGCTAGTGTATCAGTCTTGATAGTAAGGTCAAGAGTGAGTGCCTAGGAAACCCCACACACTGTTTCTTGGTTTACCTCAGCCTTCTTCTTATATATGCTAAGGTTTAACCTAGTACCATTACATGGTTATACGAGTAATGTAATTAACAATGTAATTCATATTAACGGAATCTAGTGAAGACTTACACTCACTGGGAATGGTTAGCTTTAGCTGGTACTTACCTGACGATCCTTAAAGGAAGATGTATTGGTAAAATATTTGTGTGGTCTGCGTGCAGCTGGATCATGAGATGGCGTCATGTTTCCTGGGGATGAACGATGAAAATGAAGCATTGGCCTCCACAAATAACAAAAGCTCTGAACAGGAAGCCATTTCACGATCCTCCTCATCATAGCGACTGTTCAAGATCACATAGTCGCACCCAGCCCTACGTGACACCATGTTTTCCCACTCGTGCCAAATCGACGCCAAAGTTTTATTGGATTGACAGAGAACCTGACTCTTCCCTCGCCTCAGATTGTAGAACCAGAGGAACCAGACAGCGATCCCCGTGAAGAAGACCTAAACATGAGAACTTGCATCAGTATACACGGTCTGTGAAGCGTTACAACAGCGACGTGGTGATGGCGATGAGGTGCAGACGTCTGGTTACGTGTGCATGTTTGTGTAGGTGTCTGATCTCGTTGCCTGGAATTTGGAGAGTCAACTGAGAGAAAGGATGTGCAGAAGAAATATCACGAGTGAAGAAGCCATTGATTATTTTTACTGACGATCTCTCTCTCTCTCTCTCTCTCTCTCTCTCTCTCTCTCTCTCTCTCTCTCTCTCTCTCTCTCTCTCTCTCTTTCTCTCTCTCTCGGCCTTAAAACGCGAAATCTACGCCATCTATACGCATTTTTTTTTCTTATACGTTGTCCAAACCTGGCAAGATGCTGTCATTCCCTGGCTAGTTGGTGTGATACCCTGGCTAGATACTGTCATATCATGGTTAGATGTCATACCCTAGCAAGATCATGTAATGCCTTGGCTAGATGGTGAAATATCCTGGCTAGGTGTTGTCATAACCTGGCTAGATGGTGAAATATCCTGGCTAGGTGTTGTCATAACCTGGCTAGATGGTGAAATATCCTGGCTAGGTGTTGTCATAACCTGGCTAGATGGTGAAATATCCTGGCTAGGTGTTGTCATAACCTTGGCTAGATGGTATAATATCCTGGCTAGGTGTTGTCACAACCTGGCTAGATGGTGATATATCCTGGCTAGATGTCGTCATAACCTGGCTAGATGGTACAATATCTTGGCTAGATGTCGTCATAACCTAGATTGATGGTGTAATATCCTGGCTAGATGTTGCCATACCTGAAGCTGTGCTGACTCGTTGCTTATACTACTTGAGTTGTCCCCAACTGACCCTACTTGACCTTTCTTTGCTAATTCCTCTGCATGTGAGGTTACCGCTACTTCCCGAGGATCCTTAACGCCAAGGTCCCAGCTATCCTCTACCGCTACCTTTACAGTGCTCAAACTGGAGTGTGTAAAGTAGGAACATCAGCATCGAAGTAAAGAGGGTTTGAGGCTGGCGAGAGATCATTCAAGGAGAGAGGAAAGAGAGTAGGCGACAGGACTGAACCCTCAGACACACCACTGCAGCGACACGGTTAGAGAGGAAGCTATGTATTAGGAAACAAAGAGAAGCAATAGGAAGGAACTTTTAGATAGAAAGACTTATTCCGCATCATATCAAATGAGTTGGAGATGTCGGGGACCCCACGACTAAATTCTCACCAAAATATCTCAAAGAAGAGGAAGACTCGAAGCGAGTTACCTAAAAAAAAAAATAAAAATAGAGGATCACCATATCTATGTGTGTTAAGCGTCGTGCAAGAGATAATAAAAAAAGAAAAGAAAGGTCGTGGGATTGTTAACCGAGTACCAGCAACCCACATGTTGATGGGACAAAGAGAGAGAGAGAGAGAGAGAGAGAGAGAGAGAAATGACATTGGCCTGAGCCAGAGATGGGGGTACATGACGAACGCCGCGGTGCTGGCTGACTGAGCCACAGCCGCCATCCCTGGCCGATGGTTTCCCGCCTTCCTCTACTATTGCTTAATCAAACTTGGGGAGATTAATCATTCCGACTCGCCTCAGCTCAATTCCTTCATGGAACCAAATCCTTGACCCAGATTTTAGTTTCTGATCAGTAACTTTAGTAATCCAATTGGGATTTTAATTAAACCTGTAAGATTAAGTGGAGGGAGAATTCCAATCGCTCTAATATTTTTTTCTTTCAATTTCGTGTCACTTTCTTGTATTCTGGTGGTTTACTTATGTATATGATTGCGTATTTTATGCGTTCGTGTGTGTGTGTATGTGTTTTTGAATGTGTCTGTCTTAGTGTGTATTTGTGTTATTTACTTTTTAATTTGTAGTGTTTATAAGACGCCACCTTGACACTATTGTGTCCAGAAGATGAAAATCACTGTGACTAAAGATGTGGCTTTCTCTGGAGTATCCTGTAAGAATATCATATAAAAGATCTTTGACATTCTTCAAGAATATCATGTAAGAAGTCATTGACATTCAAGAATATCATATAAAAGATCTTTGACACTCTTCAAGAATATCATGTAAGAGGTCTTTGACATTCTTCAAGAATATTATGTAAGAGGTCTTTGACATTCTTCAAGAATATTATGTAAGAGGTCTTTGACATTCTTCACGTTTTTTGTGACGAATAATGGAATATAATTATCTGGAAGGTGATATGAGTAATGAGGTCCACAGAACTGGAGGCAGACTCGCAGACATTGACCTTGATAGAACTTAGCAGTGTTATAATTCTTGGCACAAGTAGAAGCAGATCCCTGAAGTACTCTTCTGCCATCTAAGGTAATGCCGAGAAAGACTAACTGGTGGTAGTTTGTAAAGCAGCTTTTTATTAAAGGGTAGCTGCCATTGCTTTATCCTTCCACTGTTATCCCTATGTTTGGCTTCTGATAGACGTAAAGACGTAGGACATATGTTCGAGGTTATGAGACGAAGCAACACGAGTGTAAAACTCACTCCCCGTAACGCACAAATAGTAATTACACTCACACACACACACACACACACACACACACACACACACACATACACACACACACATTCATGTTTGCCAATTACCAATTATAACTAGGGTTCTCTTGATAGCCAGGTTTCTATATGAGAGTCAAACGTTTAGTGATAGCCAGTTGTGTAAAGATAACCAGATATCCTATGATAGCCAGGTGCCCAGTTTTATCCTATTGCTATATGCTCCATGGGTGCTAAATGATAGCCAGCTGTTACATGAACGCCAGCTGTCAAATGATGGCCAGGTTTACGGTGTTATCCAGCAGTTTAATGATAACTAGGTACCAAATGATAGCCAGGTGCCCTGTAATGGCTAGGCGTACTGTGATGGTCAAGATGACAAGTTATAATCAGTAATCGTATTGAGATAGCCAGCTGTATTATGACAGTCACACGTCCTGTGACAGCCAGGACTCGAGTGAGTCAACCATCCTAAGATAACCATGGGCCATGCTTCTGACACTAGTACGTTCTATGTTGAATAGCCTTTCCAGTTATAACCAGTTCCCCCCTGTGATAACCAGGTATTTGGTTTAGAGCCAGGTGTGGTAACCAGGTCTCGTGGTGCAGGCTAGAAAGCGTCTGGTGTGTCAGGGAAGGTTGGTGTGATCAGAAGGCAGGGGTCGCGAGGAGAGTCAGGTGTCCACTAGTGGTCTGTCGTCGTTGATAAGATGATGGGTTCTGTTCCCAAGTCTTGCAGCGGTGGCGGTGCCGTCGTGCGGTGCTCGCTGGCTGGCTGGCCAGGGCGTCGGTGGCGTCCAGTGATCACCACGCGGTCCATAATGCCCTGGAGTCCACCACCGGCCCTGGTGTGAGTGAGGGCGGAGGAGGATTTATGAGGCGTGTGTGATGAGGCTTGGCGGATCGATGTGGACGTGCCCAGGGTTAACACATCCTGCTGCCCTACGCTACCACTGCTTCTCATTCCTTTCCACCCTTGTCTTTCTCCTTCCCATCGCTCCTTCTCAACCCTCCTCTTCGTGATCTTACACCCATCCTGATCCCTGTCACCTTTCTACCCTGCAGTACTTCCCCAGAGAGTCCTTCAGGGTTCCTGTCAAGCTGGAAATCACTACGCCTTTCTTTCTGTGAGAAGCAGAGTCGTAATTCTCAGGTTGTGTAAAATGGAGTTTCTTTGTTTCTTTCCAGCCAGAAATCATAACGACTGGTGCAAGATTGGTTGCTTCTCATTGTCCGAATCTTCTAATTGGGAAATACTCGACCAGACTTTCCATCATGGTCTCTAGGTGATGGATGCACTGATCACCAGCTGCTGGTCCAGTTATAAGATTCTCCATCTGGTTATCCAGTTGTTACGCCTGTATCCCCATCTTGTGGTCCATTATCCCCATCTTGTGGTCCAGTATCCCCATCCTCTGGTCCAGTATCCTCCATCTTCTGGTCCAGTATCCTCTATCTGGTCCAGTATCCCCCATCTTCTGGTCGTGTCCCATCTTCTGGTCCAGTACTCCCATCTTCTGGTCCACTATCCTCACCTTCTGGTCCAGTATCCTCATCTGGTCCAGTGCCCCATCTTCTGGTCCAGCTGGTAGTTGCTAAGAGTGCTTCGCCATCTTTCCGTCCAGCTGGAAGTTCATTTCTTCGTTGTTCCACTTGTCTCATCATTCTCTCTCTCTCTCTCTCTCTCTCTCTCTCTCTCTCTCTCTCTCTCTCTCTCTCTCTCTCTCTCTCTCTCTCTCTCTGAGTAGCTGACATTTAGGTGCATCTGTCTTCCCTTCTCGTCCACCTTGGTGACGGCAAGGATCCTTCGGTTAAAAAGGAGCTCCCGAGGACTAAATAGTTCCCTCCTTCAGCACACTTCCTTCCGGAACTTTTCGTAACTTTTTATTGGGCCGAAAGTTCCTCTCTCTCTCTCTCTCTCTCTCTCTCTCTCTCTCTCTCTCTCTCTCTCTCTCTCTCTCTCTCTCTCTGACTGTATCTCCTTATCCTGTCCAGCTGGGAATCGCTCCATCTGTCTCCCATCTTCTCGTCCACCTTGGAGACGATGGTCACTAAGAATGCCAGGGGTTGAAGGAGCTGTCGAGGACTTTAGGCTCCTCCTCCTCTCTCTGTCCACCATCCTTCTCTCACTTCACACAACTTTAACAACTTCTTTTGAGTTTCCGAAGCGTCGTCCCGACCTCGTCCTCGGATGCTGTACCAAGAGGAGTGAGCCATTGAGGGTAGGATTTGGCTTTGCTCCTTTAGACAAGCTATTACACACACCTATCATTCGGTGGTGGAGTTTGGTCCAGGTTTGTTTTTGGCGCTATTTGAATTTCGATCCGGTATCTATACTTTCCTTGATGTCACGAAACCATATCCTAAGATGTTCAGATTCGCTGGGTTTTGCACTGATCCAGCCAGAGTTGTTGACTCTTGAAGACGATGGATGGGGTAATGCACCTACGTGTTTTTGAAAGGCTTCGATCTTATAAGACACAACCTCTCGCGTCCGTGAAGTTAGTTAGCCATTGGCATACAAGCGGGTGACGCTGTCATATATATATTTTTGTTCGCTATCTTCATTGTTATATTTCATGGTATTATTGCCGAGTTTTTGATTCTGTTACCTCTTCATAAGATTCTCGTAAGCCAAAAATGGCTTTTAGTTTGCTTCCCTGCTGCGTAAATTATCGTGTTTCACTTCTCTCTTCTCTATAGGCCCTTAAGGTTCAAGTTCTTTCAGTCTCTCGTGTTAGTTCTTATGCTCCATACATTGGATGTGACCAGAGGAGTGTTTCTGTGTTCTCCCTTAACTTGTATATTGTCGTTTGTTTGGTTGATCGTACGACACAGCAGTGTTTGTTATTGCTTTTGGAGTTTACACAGTATATTTACATCATCAGCCTTTTGTTTTACGAAGGTTCTCATTATCATCCCACTAATCACTTGAGTTCTTCGAATTCAAGTTTTTTTTTTATCAATGCTGAGTGTAAGATCTTTGATATCTGTTTCCCTATTGGTCTATTTCCCTGCAAGGTGAGTGTGGAGTGTGTGGTTTCAGTATCAGTCGGCCCTTGACTTCGTTGCTTGAATTTTCCATCTGTAAATCCCATTAAGTCCACGTCAGCCCGTCTGTAAATCATAAATCCGAGTGATTCTTGCATTTGTCTTTTGATATTCTGATCCTATGATTTTACTTTGCTGTCATCAACGTAGCGTCTTATTATGTACATCTACTTTACTGTCGGTGTCTGATGTTATCATACGCAGAGCTGAGGCTGAAACCATTCCTCGCGACATCCCCTGATAAAATAGAATGTCCAGGCACGCTTCCATCTGCTACTAGTTACTATGAGTCTTCTGTTGGTTGGGAAACTCGTTAACCCATCTCCCTATTCTATGTAGTGTTCTGTGGTGCGCCTTGTCAGTTAACCCTCAAAAAGCCCCAGAAAATATATCGTCCATTCTCGTTCCTCACGTAAGAGCTTCATATGTACTCCTGTAACGAGTTCATGGTTGGCTCTACATACATAGTATCCCCTGGCGCAAAGGGGAGGAGGCATTTCTATGGTCATCGCTGATCAGATGTTCCAAACTGTGTAACTTTATGATACTCTTCATCACTACACTGGTTATCATGCTATCTGGTCTCTTCTGCTTTGCTATCGTTTTGGATTCCCCTCCTTACGTGATGGTAACGTATGTGCCATAATGTGTGTTAGCTGCTGTTTTTTCCTTTCATCCTGGCATTGTCTGATCAGTAACCTCACTGGCTTACCTACAGTCATCTTTTGTCCAATTACATGAAGGTGGCTGGAAGTCCATCAGGTTCTGGTGATGATTCTCGTTGAGCTGCTGATCCATTGCTCTACATATGTCATTTACTGACATTTCAATAGCAGTGACTTCATTTTCCTCACGTTCATTAAACAGTGCTTTTCATGTCAATTTTTTTTTTTTTTTTTGAGCTGAAGACTACTGACTTGTATCGTTGGATTAGCGTCTTGTATATATTCCTGGGGTTCATCTTCGTATTTGTCTCCGACATAAAGATCCAGTGTTAGTTTTCTTTCATTTCTTTAATGTATAAGAATAAGACGATTGGTCTCCTTGATGTGGTTTCAATTGCTCTCTCTCTCTCTCTCTCTCTCTCTCTCTCTCTCTCTCTCTCTCTCTCTCTCTCTCTCTCTCTCTCTCTCTCTCTCTCCATCTATCCATTTTTCATTCCTTTCTATTTCATTGTTTCTTCATCAGCCGTCTCCATTTCCTGTACAAGATCATTTCTTCTTCATTTGCCTAATACTAATCTTCTCGTCTTTTTTCCCGTGCCCTCCTCCTCTTCAGAGAGAGAGAGAGAGAGAGAGAGAACGAGAAAGACAGAGACAGAGATAATGGCAGAAAGACGGACACGAGAGAGAGAACAAGCCAGCCAGACCGACAGATGATGATAACCCCCCGGACGTGGGTGAGGCAGACACAAAGCCTGGCTGGTATTCGCTACAACTTTAATATTCATTTAGTGAATCGCCGGGCGTATGGAGTGCCTCGTTCTGCACCGCCAATCAGCTTCAACTTTCGGGGAAAAAAAAAAGAAAAACATCAGAAACAAAAGGTCTTTTGGACTCTATTGTTCCAGCTTCCAGGATGGGAAAGCCAAGAGCTGAAATATTCTAACGGATATTATTATTTCAAACATTATTTTTTTTTCTGTTTTGGATTGATTGTTAAATTCCAATGACCTTGAGGGATGAATGTGTACGCAGAGATTTTCAGATATGGAAAGGACGATATATGATAATTCACCCTCATATATATATATATATATATATATATATATATATATATATATATATATATATATATATATATATATTCTTTCTTTTAAACTATTCGCCATTTCCCGCGTTAGCAAGGTAGCGTTAAGAACAGAGGACTGGGCCTTTTTTGGAATATCCTCACCTGGCCCCCTCTGTTCCTTCTTTTGGAAAATTAAAAAAAAAAAAAAATGAGAGGGGAGGATTTCCAGCCCCCCGCTCCCTCCCCTTTTAGTCGCCTTCAACGACACGCAGGGAATACGTGGGAAGTATTCTTAATCCCCTATCCCCAGGGATAATAAATATATATATATATATATATATATATATATATATATATATATATATATATATATATATATATATATATCAAATCAGAGGAAGAAGGATATGGATGAGAAGTGAGTATTCGGCTTACAAGGTTCAAATGAATGTTACGAGAGGGAGAGGTGAATGTATAATGTGAATGTGTACCAATAACTCATTATGAAACTACAAACGTTGGGGTAGAAAAGAGGAAATCAATCAATTGAGAAAATCTAGTAAGATGGACAAACTCGTGAACATTTACATATATGAAGGTAAGCTGAAATATATTAAGTTTCCATAGAAGACTTGTAAAAAAAGAGAGATCATTCTATTTACAATTTCAGTACAGCTATAGAATTTCGTATCACTATAATCCCTCTGCTCTTCGTTGTATCATATAAAGAAAATGAAATCATCGGTAAAGCAGTAGAGCGTGTAACGAGATTCGCTCAAACAGTTCTAGTCATTGTGTGTCTGACCAGGCGTCTGATTGTGGCCGAGGGAGGGAGGGAAGGGATGAGAGTGAGCGAAGGGAGGGAAAGGGTGGTAGTGAGCGAAGGGAGGGAAGGAGGGTGGTAGTGGCCGAGGGAGGGAAGGAGGTTGGTAATGGCTGATGGGAGGAAACCAGAGACAATAAGAAGAAATCATACCAGTTGCTTGTCGGGAAAAAAAGGTATATGTATACAGAAGTATTTTCTCAGAATCAATGTAGTTTAAAAACTTTTTTTTAATCTAGAAAAAGTTCGACATAGAGAGCTCCACGAGTGTAGTACTCCCTCCCTCATGGTACAAAGCAGTTCTCTCATCCCAACGTCAAAGAGAAAAGAGATCCACACTCCAACCATTTCACGGGCGATACATTGAACCTGGAAATGCTAGAATACAGCCACTGGAGGTTATTACAACCCTACACATAATCCAGCCACTGGAGGTTATTACAACCCTACACATAATACAGCCACTGAAGGTTATTACAACCCTACACATAATACAGCCACTGGAGGTTGTTAAAACCCTACACACAATCGAACTTGTGCTAAGAAACGGCAGCCGAGGCAAGACTAAAAAACTACCCCTGGAAACAGAGACAAACAAACAAACGCTTTGGTTTTCTGAGAACATCAAAAGCGAGAACAAGCGAGTATCATCTTCATCAGCGTCTATGATCCTTCAGTTTATCATACCCTCAGAGATCCTGATTATGTTACTTACCAAAACAGTGTCACAACCTTTAGAATCCTCGGTTATATTGCTTACCTGAACAGTCCCAGCGGGCAAATCCATGCAGAGGGTAAGGAGCGCTGTTAGAAAAGGCCTATAGATAGAATATTTGACCACTGTCAGTACCTCTGATCCTCAGTGGGGCACGTCAGCCTTACCACCTGCAACTCTACATCTCAGGGAAGACTTATGATGTCATATCATCACAAGATTTTAAAGGATACGTGATCCAGCATAAACCATCGCAGACTTGAACGCCAGACATAGAAGCGTCAGACGTTCTACGACAACTGTCAGGGAGCAGAAAGATACTGAAAGCAACAGAATTCTCTGGCGAGCAACACTTGTGCTCAGTCTTCTGAACCAACTCAGGACACTCGGCGCACGTAACCCCTGACATAACCATGTGAAGTGATAAAACGTACGATAATGTCCACATATAAACCGAGTGGACCCATCTGTGGTGATCCTGAATGTCTGGTATTAACCATTTTAACGACACTAACCTCCTCTGTCCTGGTTGACAAGAGACTGTCAAATCCAGAGAACCACAGGAGTGATCTTAGGGTCTGCGGTCTGCTGTGTCCTTCCATCAGTTGTGATCGTCATCGCTTACCTCAGCTCTCTGGGGAAACACCATGGCTGAGAGAGGATCACCAAGGTTCCACCAAACCCTCGAGATTGGAATTCGGGCTACTGGGCGCTGGAAGGATTTAAAGAAAATGGGATATTCTCTTTTTCAGCTCCCCCTCCTAACTACTAAATGGGGCTCTGGGGCCTTCCCTCCCTCCCTTCCTCCCTTTCCCCTTAAAAACTGTCGGTCCCTTGTGCCTTGTAACCCTCGCTTCCCCTACCCTCAATACGCCCCATGATACGATTGCCACACTTGTGTATACTTAAAAAAGAAAATCAACTCGCATATCCTACACAAGCCTGACTCTCAGAGGAATTTCATGGGACAAAAGCTATATATATATATATATATATATATATATATATATATATATATATATATATATATATATATATACATTGGCCTTGATCATCTGATTATCTTACCGTGTAAGAGTGAGCGACCAGGGTGTGGTAGTGACCAGGGTGTGGTAGTGACCAGGGTGCGGTATCGACCAGGGTGTGGTAGCGACCAGGGTGTGGTAGTGACCAGGGTGTGGTATCGACCAGGGTGTGGTAGCGACCAGGGTGTGGTAGTGACCAGGGTGTGGCAGGACACGGGGGTGGTAGTGACCAGGGTGTGGCAGGATACGGGGTTACCGTGACGCAGAGGTATTACAGGCCATTGTATTTCGTGTCACTTTGGTCTTCAGCATTGCTCTGTGAAGCCCGGTCTACGACGCAGGCTAATGTAGAAATGACGATGGCGCCAAATGTGATCCTATCTCAAGTAGATAGGTTTGTGTGCGTATTGTAGAGTCTTGGGACTTTCACTGAACCCTTGTTGTGCATGAGATGTAAGGGCACTTGGCCAGTGTGAGACGCTGTGCTACCACTGCTCTACATACACCGTGTTCGCACTGCCTCTTAGTATCGCTTACTTAACACCTTTTTTTGACGTTGTAGATATTTAGTTAGAAGTGCATGGTTGCTATGTCTTGTTACTTTTTTTTTCTTTTTTTTTATTCTGTTCTGCACGAAGTGGTGTTTTTTGATATATGTGTTGTTGACCCATAAATGAAGCACAGTGTTAAACCTGAAGGATTTTCCTTCATATTCTACGTAGCCCCACCACGTCCATACCCCCTTCTTGCCCCTAATTAGTTACACCAAGTCCATAGCCCCACTTGCCCCTAATTAGTTACACCAAGTTCATAGCCCTACTTGCCCCTAATTGGTCATGCCAGGTGCATAGCCCCTCTTGCCCCTGATTGGTCACATTATATACATATATATATATATATATATATATATATATATATATATATATATATATATATATATATATATATTTAGCCCCTCCTGCCCTTAATAAGTCACACCAAGTCCATAACCCCTCTTGCCCCTAATGAGTCACACCAAGTCCATAGCCCCTCTTGCCCCTAATTGGTCACATTAGATATATAGCCCCTCCTGCCCCTAATAAGTCACACCAAGTCCATAACCCCTCTTGCCCCTAATTGGTCACACCAAGTCCATAGCCCCTCTTGCCCCTAATGAGTCACACCAAGTCCATAGCCCCTCTTGCCCCTAATTGGTCACATTAGATATATAGCCCCTCCTGCCCCTGATAAGTCACACCAGGTCCATATCCCCTCTTGCCCCTAATTGGTCACACCAAGTCCATAGCCCCTCTTGCCCCTAATTGGTCACACCAAGTCCTCAGCCCCTCTTGCCCCTAATTGGTCACCAAGTCCATAGCCCGTCTTGTCCCTAATTGGTCATACCAGGTCCATAGCTCAACTTGATCCTTATTGATCACACCAAGTCCAGAGCCCCTTTTGCCCCTAATTGGTCACACCAGGTCCATAACCCCTTTTGCCCCTAATTGGTCACACTAAGTTCATAGCCCCTATTGCCCCTGATTGGTCACCAAGTCCATAGCCCCTCTTGTCCCTAATTGGTCATACCAGGTCCATAGCTCAACTTGATCCTTATTGGTCACACCAAGTCCATAGCCCCTCTTCCCCCTAAGTGGTCATACCAAATCCATATCCCCTCTTGGCCCTAATTAGGCATACCAAGTCCATATCCCCTCTTACCCCTAATTGGTCACACTAAGTTCACAGTCTCTGTTGCCCCTAATTGGTCATACCAGGTACATAACCCCACATGCCCCTAATTGGCTTCACTAAGTTCAGAGCCCTTTTGCCCCTAATTGGTCACACCACGTCAAAGCCCCTTTTACTCCTAATTGGTCACACCAAGTCCATATCCCCTCTTGCCCCTAATCGGCCACACAAGTCCATAGATCCTCTTGCTTCCAGGTAGCCTCACTTATTCACCGGTCCCCGTTACTTCTACTTAGATCCATCAAGACTACAGCCCATCTTGATCGTAGTAAACCCCATTATGAATACAGCCCATCTTTTCCCCATTTGGCCTCACCAGGTATAACCCCTCCTATTCCCAAATGGCCTCAGCAACTCCACGCTCCCGTGTTTGTCTTGAAAGTACCCGTGTCAAGTCCTCAGCTTCTTCTCCCAGTTCGTCCTCCCATCTTTACAGTCTTTTTCAGTCTTCAGGTGACAGCACCAAGTCCCTGTCGCCTTTTGCTAGCATTAGCAGATCCATCGTCCCTCTTGCTGGCCGTTGGCCCCAGCAAGTCCAAAGTACTCTCATGGTCGTAAGTCTATCGCAACTCTAGCTTTCGGCTGATCCCACTAGCCCTACATGCTCCTCGTTCGCCCTACTAAGAATAGAACGTCCCTTCCTCATCTATGGCCACTGATTTTTTTTTTTTTTCTTCCCAGTCAGCCTCCTTCTCTCTCTGTTGTCCTCATCTTCCCCAAATGCTAAGATATTTCCACATCCTCTCTATCTCCGACTTGGCTTGATCAACCACACCCAAGAACCCCCTTTTGCTCCCGTCTGTTTTCAACACGCACGAAGATTGCCTTGGCTCCAACGACTTCCCTCCCTCCCAGGTCTCCTAAGTTAGCTACAGGGACGGAGCGGAACGGGCCATAGAATCCTTGCGAAGCTGTTGCTGCTCGTAAAGTCAAGCACGTCATAAAGTGTACTGATCTGCCTTCTTCCCTACAGATAATTCTTTGTTTTTCTTTGGCCCATAAACAAAAGTATCACCCAAGAACTTTTGCTCCTCAGCCGCACCTCCCGCTCTTCTGACCTGACGAATCCAAAGTTAGCTCTCCTTCTTGATGAAACCGCTCTTGTCGGCAGCTTAACCTCCTCATCCAACTTTACTTTGGATGATTCCTTATCCAATCCTCCTCCTCCTCTGTTTTCCTCCCATTGAACCTAGTGCCTCTTCTCTTTTTTTTCCCCCCTATGTAAGGTGTTCCAAGTTACTGTAGTTCCAGCTATCAGTAGGTAAGACGTACTGTCCGGGTGGTATACATCTTAGTGTTCAAGAGGAGTGTGACAAAACTATTTACCTCTGATCCTCATTCGCTTATTTCTTCTCCATCTTCTAACCCAAACTTCCCTTCCTTCTTGGAAGCGTACCTTGGCGCAACCTATTCCTAAGAGAGGAGAGCGTTCCAATCCCTTCAGCTATCTATCCCATCGCCCTCACGTCTTCTCTCTCCAATTCTAAACTCGTCTTCGTTCTCTCTTTCCGAAACACTTGTCATGCCATTCGCGTCTTTCAGTGTGCTAGTAAACATTTTTCCCATATGACTCGCCTCTGGTCTTCCTTTTGGTAGGGATTTTTACCTGAATATTCATTTTGTCACGGCTCTTAACATCTCCAAATTATTTTATAGGGTGTGGCATAAGTCTTTATTGTCTTTAACTTCTCTGCTTCTGTCTGTTATGTTTCCACTATCCTCTCCCTTTGGTCAGATACGGTAGTCTTTGACGGAGGGACTTCAACTCCCTATCCTATCGTGGTTCTGTACCATCACTTACCCTCTCCTATCCATGAACGATCTTCTTTCTTTAACCTTTTATCCCACTCACTCTTACGCCGATGACTCCACTCTTTGTTCTACAATTCACTTTCTCTCCCGTCCTCACTCTAATACTCGTTCATTTTCTCTCAGATTATATCCTCCCTTAATTCGAACCGTTCAGCACCTCGGAATGGGGACACAGTGGACAGGTGAAATACACCTGTGCAGAATCAATAAATTCTCCCCGTATATTTCTTCCTAAGTCTCGCTCGTTTCCCTCGGTTACGTTTCAGAATACTACAGTAACCTGAAATAACATGGACGAGTTCAGCATAACCATATACTCCACTTTGTCCTGGGAATTCCATATATTGAATATTATAAAATTTGTTCGTCAAAAGCTGTGAGGGCTGTATATGTGACGTAATCAGTTCTCTAGTTATCAGCTGTCCCTAACATAAAGGGTTTTCATTCGTCTCAGTATGGGGAGTACCGCTCATATATCTGAGGTGGTTCTTCCTCCACATTCCTTTGACTGGAATGGAATCAACAGCCTTCCACCTCATCATTTCTTCAGCTATCATCCCGTCCATCACATGCAAGTGTCCCTCTCCCTATTCTACAGGTATCTTTTCGACCCCCCTGTTTCCATGTGTCCCTACCATTAAGGCATTAACCCGTGGCACCCACCTGGCTGCTGCTCTCCATAAGTTCCGTGTGAAAACCAGCCACACAAGCACGGACCATTATGTTACTACCTTCTCCTCAGACTTAGGAATTCTCCACCTCCTATTACCTTATCCTTGTAGTATATCTGACTTTATGAATCAGGTCTGAAAACACCTTAGGAGCGATGATTTACCTGATTTTGTATTGTAATTTGTATTCATTTCATCGGAGTTGACTATGGTAAGGGCACGTTTCTGCCTGCATCATGTTGGTTGCTACAAAAAGAAAGTGTGTTTCATAGTCCCTCATGATGCTCCCAGCAAGCATCCACCATGTCCATAGCCTCTTTGGCCCTGAATCGACCCACACTATCAAGTCCCAAACCCTTCTTGTTACCAGTTAGCATCAACGATTTGGTCCTTAGTTCCCCCGCTCAGTCGAGTGCCCATTTTCAGCTGAGATGATCACACCATCTCCATCGTCTCTTATGCTCTCAGTTAACCCAGATAAAGTCCCAATCCCCAGTTATTCTAAGTCCAGTTTAGCCCTTAGCCTCCGCTGGTTCCTCTTGATCCCTCCCAAGCCCGTCCGTCCCGTCTCTTGCTTTCCCAACTCCCACACATCTCACAAGTTCACGATCTGGCCACACCAAACACATGTGCCCCCCCCTGGCTTCAGATAACCCCACCATGTCCATGGGCCCCTCTTGATCCCAAATGGCCTCATGTTCATAGCCCCTTCTTGCTCCCCGTTCGCCCCAGATCAAGTCTGTGCCCCTATTTCTTCCAGTTGGCCCACCAGTTCTATTCCCCCATTTTACCCCCCAGTTGGCCCCACTGTATATGATGTATTCCAGTACTTAGTTGTGCATCGCACGTTTATCGTTGTTCTCTGTCTCATACCAGCAATTTCCAGTGATGCCTTCATAGCTGGTTTCACAGAGCCTACTTTTAAGATGCTTCTGAATAGCTAGCTACCACACGTGGTCTCCTGGTGTCTCTCCTCCATACCTTATCGCTGGCTCTGCCTTTTGGCAAAATCTCGTCGTAAGTAATCGCAAGTCTCTCTCTCTCTCTCTCTCTCTCTCTCTCTCTCTCTCTCTCTCTCTCTCTCTCTCTCTCTCTCTCTCTCTCCACTGTCTGTTGAGCATGTTTACTCCATTCTTTATATTCAGATTTTTTGTAGCTAAATGGATTAGTCTATACATCCCCGTTCTCCATCAGAGGTACCGTTCTTCGTGCCATTTTCTAAATCGTCTTTTATCTAACCTCACCCCGTGTCTTTCCCTCCCTCCCTCCCTTTTCGTCTCGTGCCTTTGGCGCTAGTTACGTATCCTTCCCTCGCCACCGTCATTCCTTCTCCTATTTCCTGTTTGCTCGGTAATATATGTTACACGACGTAGATGTGATCAGGTTTAGGGCTGCCTCAAGGTCTGGACGTAACAAGCAAAATGTTGGATACTGCTACACCGGAAGTTGGCTGTCCCGTCTCCACTATTTTTCACGGCTGAGACTTCCGAGAGAGAGAGAGAGAGAGAGAGAGAGAGAGAGAGAGAGAGAGAGAGAGAGAGAGAGAGAGAGAGAGAATATGTAAATACAGATGCAGTATTACACATTATTCCTGGGAATGAATTCTTAGCTTTTGACGTATCTCTATTTCACCCGCTTTTGACCACCTAAAGACGAAACATTGACAGTTGAATGGAGCTACACATGCTTCTTGAGCACTCGGGTACAACGATTTCAACACTACATAATCACAACATTATTACAGGGATACAGCAGAACCTGTCTCGTGTAAAAATTAAATGGTTTTCAAGGTATTTGATCATGACACAAGATATAACAAATAAGTTCAAAGGAGGATTGGATTAGGCTCTTCTCGTTAAATTACTCTCGGACGTCTCCCATCCTAGCTCTCTCACTGGTCTTGCGTTTGCACTATTAGTATCTTTAACTAGAGAGAAAGCCTTCCAGGCGCCTTACGTCAAAGGCACTACAGATTAAGAAATGTAAATCTTCTAACTTTGTCGTGTTAAATACACGGTCATGAAACGTTTAAAATCACAAAGACAACAGGTCTCATCCACCTGTTACGCACGCAACAGCACACCTCCCGTTGTATCCTTCCTCCCTCATCAGTATTCCAGGACTGACGGAGTCCACCATCTGTTTTAAAAATTTAAGAGAAAAAATGGATCTAAAGACTTCACTTTCTTTCTCCCCTCCCTACCCGTCTCCTAGCCTTCTAAATTTTCGGGGGACATCTGAAAAAAGCGACGTGTAACCTTATGTTGAAAAGCCGTCTCCATTTCCTCCTTTACCTAAACTAAAGACAAGCCATTAAGAAGCGTTCACGCCCTGTAACCTGATCGGCTCTTAACGTCTTGTATCCATCTCTCTCCTGTTAGAACGGGTCTAACGTCTCGCATACCTCCCGCTCCTGTTAAAAAGGGCCTAACGTCTCACATACCACCCTCTCCTGTTATAGAGTGGGTCTAACGCATCACCCCCTACCCTCTCCTATTAGAAAATTAGGGTCGACATTCGATCTAACCCAACGTCAGCGTTCCACCGTCGGAGAAATGTAAAGGAGACGGACTGTCTGCTGGCAAATATTAGAATCGAATTCATATAGGTAAATACTTAAATGGATATTCAGTAAGTGGGTCGCAGTGTATAGCAGTGCAAAAGAAGAATATACTTCTAAAGTCTGGTTACCGCACTTAAGGAAACATTTAAGAATTAACAGAGAAGGTCTATTTGAAGGCAACACAAATTGGACTAGGATTATGAGAGACGAGTTAGTGAGAAGTTAAGAAACCATAGATTTTTCCCACCATGGAAGAGAGAAGAATAAAGCTTGACTTGATCGCAACCTACAAAGCTCTGAGCGAGTTTGGTAGTGTTAATAGTCATCACATTTTTGTTTCTTAGAAATTCAAAGACAGAACAACCAGACACCATAACTTGATATACGCATGAAACTTATTAGAAAAGACGGAAGGAAATATTGTCACAGTATTGGACTAGTGGGTGAATGAAACCCAGTGAAGATACCGTGAATACTGGCGTTACACAAGAGCTCATTAAGTTGTATGAAAGTAGAGAACGTTAAAGAGATGGGGACTCCACGAGTGTAGAACTCCCTTCCCCAGCTGTGAAAAGAAATAGGTAATTACACGTATCCATTTTGACGCTGCGTGGATAAACATCTGTCCCCTGCAAAACTGTATTTCTCCCACTCTGCGCAGAGCAAGTAGTGCCTTTGTATGAAAATAGTACATGATATTAGCTGCTCTACACTGTCCCTACTGTCATGGGCATCTCATTCTACAAGAGTAGCTATAAAGGTGATGATAATAGTGAACCAAATGACAATGATAAAAATATTGTTAATGATAGAGTCCATTCTATAAAGAGTTTCCGAAACTCTCTTGACAAGGAAGATCGAAACCTAGGATGTGGAGGATCTCGTTCTCAATCTCTGTTCTTTTACTACTGTCATACGAAACGTATTACTTAGAGTATGTTAGTTTCGAGGTAGTATGATACTGACAGATATAGGTCCTCGTCAGCTTGGTTCTCTGGAAGGCTCACACACCCTCCCGTTCACCACCACCTCAGTTACCAAACCTTTCCTCATGCCACCACTGCCTCCCTTCTTGGCCACGATACCCTTCCCCCCTTACTTCCAGCGACAACATCCCTAGCCACAATATTCTCGCTCGCCACCACCCTCTCTCAACAACCATCACTCCCTCTCTTCCTGACCACCATAACCTGAACGGCGGAATAGCATTTTTCAGTGGTGAGATAAATGCTCATCAACACACACACATTTTCCCTCTTCATACCTCCCATACTGTTGGCGCCACAGCTCCGCTCAATGTTATACTTTCTCGAAAATATGACATCCTCAGCAGCCAGCATTTTTTTTTTTTTTTTTTTTTTTTACCTTGTCAAGGAAATGGATGGATTTTTTTGTCAGCTATGCATGAGGGTTAGTTATCGTGCTTATGGCAATCTTCTTAGCGTGTGTGCAGATAGACAGACAGGACCGCCTTTTCATGGTAATGATTACTTGGAATGGTTAGTGTTGTCATGAATGTTGCCATTAAGTGAAATGAAACCTTGCATAGGTCATCATCTTGTGGGTGGAGTAAATCGCATTTTTCGTGAAAAATGTTTATGAAATCAGTGACAGCAAAACTTTTTTGAAAAACAAACTCGAAGAACTAATCACTCTGCGAGCCTGAATACATAATGTAATATAACTTGAAAGTTTAGTGGGTAACTCTCTCTCTCTCTCTCTCTCTCTCTCTCTCTCTCTCTCTCTCTCTCTCTCTCTCTCTCTCGGGTTTAAAGTCACCACAACTTTTCCAGGGATCTTCAAAGATTTCAAATGCTTTGGGTACACGAGTGCTTTTGAGTGCCCTGCCATTTTTATATTTGTCACTAAGTGTTTATATTTTCCCAAGTGAGAGAGATGCTGCTACTGGTTGCAATGCCAAATTCCAAAAATATATCGTAAACACTTTAGAAAACTATAAACACTTTAGAAAACTGATAGTCATTACAACAGTAACGATAAAAGGAAAAACAAGATTACTAAGAATTCTTAGATTAAGATGCTGGTACCTTTCACTGCGATCACGTATCTGAGCAGAAGTCAGAGTAGAACAACTTTCTAACTCCTGGAGTACGAAAAAAAATTTTTGCCAACACTTGACTTGCGATCAACTGCGTGTGTGGTTATGGACCATGTTACATAATGGGTGCTTTATTGTATGGTGACACACCACAAGGTTATCTATCAAGTCACGAGGCTGATGAACATTCCTACATGTACGTTATATGTACAAGCACATATGTACACACATGTACATAAGCGCTCATAAAAACTCTCACATAAGCACACAACGAACACACACACACACACACACACACCTATCAAGAGGCGCTTTCCATAGTTTCATTGCGACACTCTCCAGCCATCGCCTGGACCTCATGCGACAGTTCCAGTATGAAGATGCTGCCATATTCCCGCCACCATCTTCTATTGCCACATGAGATCCCTCGTCCCCGGGTTATGGGTTCAGTTTGGTAGTACATAGCACAGCCACATCGTTCCCATACGAACTAGTCCAGACCGCCACTAGAATAGCCCTATCCCAACCATTATGAACATTATCAGTAATTAGTTTACTAGATATAAACTTTCACTCAGTAGTAGGTTTAAAGAGCGTCTGTTTAACAACCTTTTTCTTCTGTTTATAACATGTTTAAGATGTGATGTGCTTTATATTTTCAGGCTTTGGTTGTGTATGATTCATTGAACAGCCTCATAAATATTATCATTATTATCATCATCATCATCATCATCATCATCATTATTATTATTATTATTATTATTATCATTATTATTATTACTCATTATCATTATTATTATCATTAGTAGTATTAGTATTATTTCCATTATCATTATTTACTCATTAGTAGTAGTAATAGTAAATGCATTAGTAGTATTAGTATTTACACTGGCCACCAAAGATTCAACATCCTGGACGTTACAATATCACCTTGGTCAAGGTGAGGCGTGGATTGTCTTGGAACAATTAGAATCTGTCTCTCACGTCTAGTTTCTGAGGTAGTCGCGAAGTAATGGTAGGGTATACAACACATGAAATTACACCTACGCACATACTGAAGCAAAAGCTGTTGCACCATTGCGTTTTATGTGGCTTGATTATCAAGAGACGAAACAAAACCTGCTGCTGTCTCTTTACTTTGTCCCCCAACAACCATGCTGTACCCTGAAGATGAATGGTCTGAGAGAGGCTGGTAAACGAGAGTGTTGATACCACTTCACAAAATGTGTCTGCATCTCTCTGCTTATGGGACAGTTATGCAGTAAAGCAACACTGCACAAAGAAAGACTGGGAACCATGTCGATCTTTTCTTCCAGGCTAGAAGAACATGGCACGAGAACCCTAGGCTACTGGATCATAAGCATATTTCTTTACTCCCTACTCCACATCAAGTTAGGTTTGATGGAGTACCTTGTTAAGGTATTGAGCTAAGGTGGGAGGAGGAAGGTTCAGGTATCCACGCTAGGAGTTTCCCCGTGATGAGGATGAAAAGCGGAAGGAAGAAAATTTTTTGTCAGTGTCCACCGGAATGAGAAGTGATGGCAGGTGGCGAGTGTGTGACAAACTCCTGGATCATAAGGAATCAGAGCCTGCCAGTGCAGTCTTCTAAGACGGTTTGTCACACAATAATCCTGGCAGCAAGTGAGCTGAACACTTTGATCAGCTGTTGTGGACTTTACTCAGTAGACACACTCCACTCTGCCCTCTACATTGTTTACCTTATAGTTTGGGTGACGACGGAGATGGTGCGCTGTTCAGAAATAGCGTACCAGGAAAATTATAGATTCAAAACTTGATTACTGGCGTGGTGAATCTACGAGGGACAGTGCAGGGAAACCCATTTTTTTTTTTTATTTACCTTCAACAGACAAAGTGGAGCTTCTACTACAAGTTTGTCGAATATCTTTGACAGTGTTTGAAAAATCCAAAATGGAGCAGAAATTGGATTTCCTTAATTTTGTAATTGTAGCTATACTGTATAATATTCTTTTCTATCTCTATACATGGCAGAGCAGAACTAAAGGAAGGCTAACTCAACAACACCATGTTCAGAATAAAAATCAAACCCTAGTACTATTCAGGAAGCAGAAAGGAAATTGAGAAATTTTTGACCTAATAATTTCCCAAACTCTACCGCCTTTCCTGCCTTAGCGAAGAATTATCTGGATTATCGTTACTGACCATTGCGCATCACGGGCCTACCAGGGCCTAGCGTATGGGTTCGAATCCTTGTTGCGGCAATCGACCCAGTCAACCCAGCTGTTCATCCTACCCAAGGGGTTGGTCGATAAATTGAGTACATGGATATACATAGCGTTAATAAGATGGTCTTGACCAAGGCTTTCAGTTGCCCGCGTCGTGCCAGGTAACGTAAGTAAAAACCTACACTCGTACTGTCAGGTGACCACGTATAGTGCACCAGGCGAAGAGCCTACGAACTTCAGCCAAGCCTCACAGACGATCCCCATTGGTTTACCTTGACCGTTTCATACGAGTGATTCTTTTCTCTTCCACTGTCGCAAACAGCCTCGTTAGGATCCAGTGGTGTGGTTCCATTCAATTGTTTTCAGCTCACTGATATCTCGTCACACCCCCTCTCTCTCTCTCTCTCGCCCCCCATGTACCACACTAAATCCAGTTAATCCTATCGCACGCCACTCCCACCCCATCTCCCGGAATGTTTTGGTCTCTGTGTCCCTTTCGTTTCGCTGTGGCAAAACATCCGGGTATTTCACATCGAAATTGACAATGATGATAGTGATGATAATAATTCCTTATACATTCTCTTCTTTTCCTAAATCCATTTTGTCCTTCACCCACGAGAAAGAAAGGTTCATTAACCCTCTGAATATTATCATAGCACAACCATGCGTCTTGACATTTATGTAAAAAAAAAAAAGGGACATATTTCTCTGTGGTTTTTCTGTCATCTTTCTTTTCTTCCTGTACGTTTATACAAGGAAACACACACTTCCATTTGTCAGGTCCGTGACCTACATGCTCCCATGTGCACGCTCCAAATACGGTCAGATAGAAGCTTCACCTCGCAAGTTTCATCATGCGACTCCCTAACCATAGACGTACATATCCCCCAGGTTTTCCCATCGAGTGTATTACTGGTTATCTTACCATCATCGTTTTAATGTCTTCCTCTCCCTCAGAGGTGTTCCCACTCCCCTTCACCTCTGATCGTGACCTACGAGTATCCATGTCTCGTATCCTCACTCCGAGTTCTCTCTCTCTCTCTCTCTCTCTCTCTCTCTCTCTCTCTCTATATATATATATATATATATATATATATATATATATATATATATCTGTCTGTCTGTCTGTCTGTCTCTCTATTTATCCTTCCTACACATTTCATCCCACATCACGAACGATCTCTCACACTTTTCCAGTACGTCCTCATCTTTCACACATCCTTCCTTCCTTCGCCAGTTTAACTGTTACCCAAATACGTTGTCATTCTGCCATAGATTTTCATGTACGTTTCTCTAAGGTCCTTATTTACTTTAAGTCATTCATAACAGCCAACTGTTTATCACTCATATGTAACGTATGACCGTGTGTTGTGATCTCTTTGCCTTCCAATCGTTATCTGATACTTCGAGGCAAATTTCGACTTCCTCTTCCAGATTCCTTCTTGTCAGTCACTTCCCAAAAGTCTTCATTTTCAGCATATTCCATCTCTCTCTGCAGAACCTACCCTTAATGCCCAACACGCCTCTGGACAACCTTTTAAAAGATTGCTCATAAATTGCCACCACCAAACCATTTTAATCATATTGCACTTAGGTTTTACACTTCTCATCGTCTGTTCCCCCTTGTTAGTTTATTCATATCTCCAGTAATACACCATCTAGAACGAAAGACTGATATGATTATGACTAATGAAATCATCTGACAAATCCCTCAAATCAGCTATCACATAGACCTCACGTCAGACGTATACTGCCCACTCATGTTCGCCATGACGAACCTGACCACCATACTCTTGTCTACCACAGACATTAGGGACGTCCTTATATTTGACAGCACGTATCTGCTGATATACTTAAACTCCGCATCCTTTCACCTCTGTCATTCTCACTAGAGTCCCTGTTCGACTCATCCCCACCTCCCTCTACATTACCGCCTATTGATCCACTCATGTCACCCACTTCACGTGGATGTGTGGATCAGGTGTTTGCTCTGAAGAATGTGTGTGAGAAGTTAGAGAAACAGATGGATTTATATGTGGCATTTTTGGATCTGGAGAAAGCAAATGATAGGACTGATAGAGATGACTGATGGAAGGCCTTACAAAATTATAGTGTGGAAGAAGAGCTGCTGCAAGCTGTGAGAAGTTGCAATAAGACTAAGGCGTGTGTGCGAGTAGGTAGAAAGGAGAATGAATGGCTCCAAATGAAGGCTGGTGTGCAGCAGGAGTGTGTGATGTCACCATAGGTGTTTGATATGTTTATGGATGGGATAGTGAGGTAGATACACGCAAGGATCCTGAAGAGAGGAGTAGGCATGCAGTCGTATCTGGTGTGAGAGGGCCTGGGAAGTGAGACAGTTGCTGTTTGCTGATGACGCTGCCGACGTTGGGTTCTGCGTCTGGGAGAGTGTGAGAAGGGAGGAAATTAAGACTTTGAATAAAAGTAAGGTGATTAGGTTCAGCAGCGCAGAGAGACAGGTTAGTTAGAGTGTGAGATTGAATGAAGAGAACTAGGAGAAATTGGAGTGTTTCAGATACCTGGAAGTGGACATAGCAGAGAACAGAAACATGGAAGCGATGGTAAGTCATAGGGTGGTTGAGGGTGCGGAGGTTGGGATGAATGAGAAATGTGTGGAAGGAGAAATCTTTATGTAGGAGGGCAAACATGGGTATTTTTGAAGGTATCGTAGTCCCAGCGATGTTGCATGGATGCAAGGCTTGAGCTATAGCTGTGAAAATGTGCGGAGTGGGGATGGATGTGATGGAAATGAAATTTTTTGAGGATGATATGTGGTATGAGGAGGGCTGAAGTACTACTTTTCCTTGTATCTGGAAGTACCACAGCCTATGACTGCAGCAGGAACCTTGAGCAAAGTTCAGGGTAACACTAAGACACCTTTCATAGGAAATGGTCCTGGGAAGTTTCTCTCCAAGGCTCGGGCCTCTGTTCTTAGCGCTACCTCGCTAACGCGGGAAATGACAAATAGATATGGAAAAATATGTAAATATCGGTGTTAGTGAACTTCGGCTGCAGGGTTGTACCACTAGCGTGAAGGCACCCTCTTCGCCATACTGTATCATTGTCATCAGACGGAGAGAAGTACAGTGTCTTCGAGATCTCGCTCTAAAGGAGTCCCTCATCACCCTGATCCTGCGTGGAGCGCAGCAGAAGCTTTTGTTGCAGTAATCCAATGGTACAGCTCCTAGAGTGATGATGATGATAATAATAATAATAATGATGATAATAGTAATAATAGTAATAATGATAATAATAATAATAATAACAATAATAATATCAATAATAATAATGATAATGATATCGATGATAATAATATTATTAATGATGATAATGATAAATGCATACATACATACACACCTACATACCCATACCTAGCATGTCCTGCTTCACATGATATACAGTGAAACTACAGTATTCCCCAGTAGACTTGCAGGATTCGATCTCAGGCCATCTAAATGATAGTTTAGGAAGCCAACAGTTCGGCGACGACGAAACAAAAGAGGACCATCTTATAGTCGCATGAGATCCTGTGTTACTTCGCACAAACTAGAGAGCAAGGGTAAGCTCGAATGTGGGAGGAGGGTTTTCCCCCGCCCATCAGGTCACGTGGGGTAACAAGGGGTCTCACTGGACCATACAATGGCTGGTCTGTATGTCCTCTTGTATCCAAGGGAATTGCTCACTGCACTATCATTCAGATAGCCATGGGTTCGAATCCTGAGAACCCAGTGGTGAGTCGTTTCAACGTACATACACGTCCATTAATTCATTTATACTTTTGCCCCAGGATCCTTCTCTAGGGAAAGGATCTTGGTGGTTACCCGGAATCTCCTTTCCAGAGACTCCCACAGCCCAGGGCTGCGCTAATTCCAGTAGCAGGAGCATGAGTGACTCCTATGGGATGAGTTCTTTGAGGAGAGTATTGTACTCCTAGCGATAACAGCCTCGGCAAAGGTGACCCTTCACTCACGTTGTAGCCTCATGCAGGTGGAGTCCAATAACACCAATAACATACATTCATATATACGCATATTCATATATACATATCTATATGTATCCTCCTCCCTTCCAATACATCACATCGATCCAGCTCATTCCGCCCTATACACGCCTCCTACCCTCCAGGTCACAGTAACCCAGAGTCTCTTTCACTCTATGTATCATACCCTTCTTGGTCTCTCGCTCCCCATTGCTCCTTCTGCTTCCAACACACAGATCCTCTTGGTCAGTCCTTTCGGGATCATTGGTCAGCCTTTTCCCGGTCATCCTGTTCATATGCCTGAATCGTTTGTGCATACCCTGGTCGGCCTTCTCAGTCAAACTGCACTTATAGCCACCACTCTCTCTCTCTCTCTCTCTCTCTCTCTCTCTCTCTCTCTCTCTCTCTCTCTCTCTCTCTCTCTGACGCTCCTTACATGATAGTCAAGTCACCTTACATGATAGTTACGTCTCGCACCACGTAACATCCTAAGGTACTCCATTTCCAACACGTCAAACCCTCTTCCTTTCTTGTTGCACACGAGACTCTTAGACACACATCCGTACATCTGTTGGGAACGACTATACCATCAAATATACAGCCATCTTCGCCATAACAGACACTGACCTGTCTTTCCACACGTTCCTCAATCATTAATGGAAAAAAAAAGAGTAACTCATTTTCTACCTTATGATTTGCTTAAGCACACCCCTGCCCCTCCTCCCATATTCAAGAAGCTTTCTCAACTACTGGTCCTTACCTAAAGCACCCTCCTTAATCCAGGTCCTCCTCCTCCAGATTTATGTTAGAGCCATTCCGTCTCACCCCACGAGTACAACCGGTTACCTTCTTCCGCCCATATTATCTCATTGCTTCATCCCAGCATGCCATTCTGTCAGACAGCTTCACCCAAAACACTCCGCCGTCTGTTGAATGTGCGTCTACAGACTGACAGAGATCAGACTATACCGTCGCGTCACGGTTGAGTGAGGAAGGAAGATCCACGCACCAGTGTTTCCTTCCCTTGTGTCCTGCCTCGTGAAAATAAACCAGATGAGAACTGTTCTTACACTGTAGACTGACAACATCAGGGGAAACACGAGTACGTGAAGTGTTCACCTCACGCGAGGCTTACGTGGTTAAGTATGGTAAAAAAGAAGAAAAAAAAAAGATTGAACTGTGTGAGATTTTGTGGAGGACACTCTTGTACAATACCATCTTGATTGTGGATGTAAAACGAGTGTAGATCAGGGATTTTGGTTTACCTCTTTGTTAGCTCTATGTCAGGAGTGTTAACATTTTTCTGTTGGTCAGGGTGTTTGATGATGGTGTGTGTGTGTGTCGAGTGGGAGGGATCGAACCAGGGTTTGGTAGTGAGGAAGTGGACTAGAGAAGATGAGTTGCTCTTTGAATGACTGTTCTTCCCACTCGTTGACGATATACAACAGTTGGCAAAGGATGTTGCTTCTATTCGAGGCTCCCTCTAACAAGACGAATGTGAGAACTTATATTCTCATTCACGTGAAATGTCTCTGTCAATCTGTTTCTCACTTTAGTCTTTCAGCAATGTTCACAGTTGGTTCTATAGTTATCATCGTACCTTATGAAATGCATTCTATTAGAATTTAGTCTCAGATAATAACCGGCCTTATATTACGTCTCGATGTTCCTACCTTGTGAAGCTGTGCACAATAAGCCCAAGTGTTAGGGTCCATCTCCGCGTCAGAGCCCCCCCGTCAGCCGCGCTAGACCAAAATCAAGATTACCCCTGAGAGGGACGATATTTCGCTCTGTGTTAACGTATAACAGCGCCTGACGTCTGGTCTATATCGTCTTGTGTGCAGTGCTCAGATCATACGTATATGATTATCATTCACATGCAAGACAGTTTCGATACAAGACAAATTTATCTTAGTGTAGTGAAAACTGAAATTCTTACCCGCCATTTATCCTCGTAATGGGAGACTGGACACCTTGTCTCACCATCAAATGGAACATTCACGTGTAAGTCTGTGCCAGCATCGCTGTTTAGAACTCTGCCCACATTCCTCCTCCGGGGTCAGACGTGACTCCTCACACTGCACATACTTCCCCTCCAGCTGTTGACACACTTGTGAGACTAATGGAGCAGTATGATGTTGCCCAGCGGTCCAACAGGCAGTTACTCACGTCATCATTACTTCACACTGGTACACACTTCCTTCCAGAGTTTTGAGACAGTTGCTGGGTTAGTGGGTCAGTATGATAATAGTCTCTCGCGGCAGTAGTCCATGTCCTCACCCTTCCTCACACTGATCATCCTTAGAGAACCAGTGGGATCAGCATGAGGATGACCCATGATCCACCATGCATCTGGTTTTCTTCTCAAAGCTTTGGGAACTTGTTTGTACGTATATCGTGAGGCTGTGGTACGGTGGTGGTGTAGACGGGTGTTCTGTCATCTCTGGCCGTGTAAGGACTTGCACGCCCTCAGTAAGTGGTAGTAGTGTGACCCTCAGCTTCCGTCCTGGACATCTAGTCCTTCCTTAATTTCTTTGCTTGATGATGTCTGGGTCAGAACTGTCCCATTTTATCTGACCACTTCGGATTTAGAGATAAATCCCCACTCATAATCCCCTCCCTCTTGTAAGATTTCCTTCTTGAAATGAAATATTTTGGATCTCATTTAACATTCATTGTATAAGATGATACTTCGTGTGAAACAATGTGCCTCAAGCCCCCTCTCTTGAATGTAAATATCAGTTTCATAATTTTGCTGATGATATTCCTGATAGACTTGTGTCTTATCATGCCAGTAAGATATATGGCATGGTCAGGTGCTGTCTAAGAGCGCATCGGTTTAATCAAAAATCATGGGGTCGAGTCACCCCCAACATATCTGACCCGTTTGCGTGAACAAGCTACGGTCACCACTGTGGCACACTGCCAGCACAGTAGCTACGGTCACCATTGTGGCATAGTACCAGCACACTAGCTACGGTCACCACTGTGGCACACTGCCAGCACACTAGTTACGGTCGCCACTGTGGCACACTGCCAGAACACTAGCTACGGTCACCACTGTGGCACACTGCCAGCACACTAGCTACGGTCACCACTGTGGCATAGTACCAGCACACTAGCTACGGTCACCACTGTGGCACACTGCCAGCACATTAGCTACGGTCACCACTGTGGCACACTGCCAGCACACTAGCTAGCTCACCAGTGCGTCCCTAGTGAGTCGCAAGTACCCTTCTCCCGTAGTTCATGCAGAGGATCCTCTACCTCAGTCATGCACAGGACCCTATACCTTAGTCATGCGCAGGACCCTCTACCTTAGTCATACAGAGGATCCCCTCCCTTAGTCATACAGAGGATCCCCTACCTCAGTCATATAGAGGACCCTCTTCCTCAGTCATACAGAGGTTCTTTTGCTTGAGTCATGTAGACGACCCTGTACCCCGGAGCACACACGGGCTCTCCTTCCTTCCAAGTCGCACGCTAGTCCTCACCATCTGTTCATCAAATACTTTCCTTGTGTCTACTGCATCAACTCTAACCTCTCACCTGACATGGATCATTCTTCCACCCAATCTACGCGAGTTCCCCCTGCTGCATGCACCACTGCGTTGCGACGAGTAGATTAGAGAGACTAAAATCTTCAACCATTTGTCTACCACATGTTCTTCACCTTTCTATCGTTCACCACCACCTCTTATTACTGTTCGTTCTCACTACAATCACCAAAGTTGTTATTACCATATCATTTTGCAGCATTGGAGTCTCCCTTACTATGTTCACTTTCATCATTCACTTTACTCACTTAACTTATTCATAGTTTGGCATTAATCGTTGCATTCATTTCCCCAGTTGCTAGTCACTTAGCCTCCTCCTCCTCCCTCCCTTCACCATTAAGTTTCCCTAATCATCTCTAATCATCAGAGAATTCCCTCCTTTCTCTAACGAGTTCAGTCTCCTTAACATCCCATTTTCCTTCACGTCATTTAACCATTTCCAAAAACGACCGACTGACTGGTTTTCTCCCCCACTGGCAGACAGAGACGGCGCTGATGTACGACGCGGTGAAGCTGTTCGTCTTGGCCATCCAGGCGCTGGACAACTCCACGGACGTGCAGATGACCTCGCTGATGTGTGAGGGCGAGGAGGCCTGGGTCCACGGCAACTCGCTCATCAACTACATGAAGCTGGTCAGTGGCGCGGGTGGCTCCACCACAGCGATCCCCCTCATGAGTTTACGAGTGACTGTGGTCGGTTGAGCCACATGCACCTCTCGTGGTGTAGGCGGTGAGCGTTCCTGACCGCGATGCATTCACGGGGCCGCCTAGGGTCAAGCGCATAGGTTCGAACCTCGGTTGCGGCTGCCGGTCCACAGTCAACCCAGCTGTTCAGCCTCCCATGGGGGTTGATCGATGAATTGGGTGCTAGGAGCTATATATATATATATATATATATATATATATATATATATATATATATATATATATATATTTCCACACATCTCTCTTACCCTTACGTTACTCACTCGATCAAACCACCTCACACCACACATTGTCCTCAAACATCTCATTTCCAGCACATCCATCCTCCTGCGCACAACTCTATCCATAGCCCACGCCTCGCAACCATACAACATTGTTGGAACCACTATTCCTTCAAACATACCCATTTTTGCTTTCCGAGATAATGTTCTCGACTTCCACACATTCTTCAAGGCCCCCAGAATTTTCGCCCCCTCCCCCACCCTATGATCCACTTCCGCTTCCATGGTTCCATCCGCTGCCAGATCCACTCCAAGATATCTAAAACACTTCACTTCCTCCAGCCTTCTCACCATTCAAACTCACCTCCCAATTGACTTGACCCTCAACCCTACTGTACCTAATAACCTTGCTCTTATTCACATTTACTCTTAACTTTCTTCTTCCACACACTTTACCAAACTCGGTCACCAACTTCTGCAGTTTCTCACATGAATCAGCCACCAGCGCTGTATCATCAGCGAACAACAACTGACTCACTTCCCAAGCTCTCTCATCCCCAACAGACTTCATACTTGCCCCTCTTTCCAAAACTCTTGCATTTACCTCCCTAACAACCCCATCCATATGCTTAATATATTCCCTGGGGATAGGGGAGAAAGAATACTTCCCACGTATTCCCTGCGTGTCGTAGAAGGCGACTAAAAGGGAAGGGAGCGGGGGGCTGGAAATCCTCCCCTCTCGTTTTTTTTTTCTTTAATTTTCCAAAAGAAGGAACAGAGAAGAGGTCCAGGTGAGGATATTCCCTCAAAGGCCCAGTCCTCTGTTCTTAACGCTACCTCGCTATCGCGGGAAATAGCCAATAGTATGAAAAAAAAAAAAAAAAAAAATATATATATATATATAAACGTTAGTGAGATGCCCGTTCTGTTTCAGTTGACGTAATAAAAAAAGAAGGGAGGAGGGGAGATGGGCAACTTTATCTAAAAAAGAAAAAAGTTTCTCTTTTATGACTCGGGCAAGGTTTACGGACCAGAGAACATCCCTTCACATATTTTGTAGAAGGATAACCCTTGTGCTTGGCGGCCGTGCGTAAACAATAACTTTTCTTACATCATCGATACACCTCATTCTGAAGAAGAGATACATTTTCCAACCACATCCGTCTTGTCTTCATGTGGCTCGACCTTCCACGGATTTCAGAATCTATGAATCTCTCGACTCTCATTTTCTAAGCATCTTACGTGCCTTGGGCGATGCGACATCCACCCTTGATGTCCATCTGTACGTGGCTGGATCCTTTGACTTCAAGGAAAGAGAAAATGGTAAAAGATTGTAATGTCTTCTCCCTCCGCGTGTCTAGCTTACTCATGTCAAGATGTAACCGATTGATTCCTTAGGTCTCTCTCTCTCTCTCTCTCTCTCTCTCTCTCTCTCTCTCTCTCTCTCTCTCTCTCTCTCTCTCTAGATATTCATAGACCACAGTCCTTGGTGGAACTAGCCACTCATTTGTTGACAAGTTCACCGTCCACGTTTGTAAAGACTACCACAGAGGTTACCCTCATGTGCTGCTTTCCGATGATTTTCAACCCTGTGGGCGGGTTTTAACACGCCCATCCTGCTAGCAGCACAGGGTGACATGCTGTGTACATGGGCATAGCAGTTTTTTTTTTTCTGAACGTAGCTACGTCTTGTCCAACGATTCGTGGCCGCATCCCCGTCCCATTCAGATGGTGTGTCGGTGGATATGAATCTTTATGATGAAATTTAGATTGTAATTTAGAACCTGCGTTCTCGCATAGTGCTCCCTTCTGTGGTCCTTCTAGCCGAGTCCTTTAATCGAGTGTTATCCGGATATATCTCCTCCCTTGTTCTTGATAAGCACGTACGCGTACTGTGGATGGTCACTGGCGTTTTCCATTTTCTTTTCATGACTTTTCTGTTACTCTCTTGTCACCCATCTCGTCGCCTGGCGTCCGCTTGACATCACCCGTGTTGGATTGCTCTTCCCTCCACCTCCACGACAGGTGTCCACACGCTGGCTCGCCTCTGTGTAAACTCCACAAGATTTGCAGTAACGCTGCACTAAGGCTGACAACCCAATTTGCGTTCTGGGATAACTTCACCTCAACGTAGTGTCTTCCTCTCTTGCTCTCCTTTTGCTGTCTCTTGGCGTCTGACGCGCGTGTTGTTCGCTTGACGCAAGCATCATCCACACCACCCTCACACACTCGAGTTCGAACCCTGGAAGATCATTCCTCCACAGTGAAGAACCTAAGATGATTTACCTTCCTTAAAATCCGAGGCTGAGATATGTGATGACCCTTGGATCCAGTAATCAGTCGTGTGTCAGTGCGCCTTTGGTTTGGTGTGTTCAACTCTTTTCTGACCGTATCAGTACTTCACTGACTAGTGCGGATTTTGCATCAAGATCCCTTTACGGATATCTCGCAAAAATGAACGATTTACGTTAATTTTGCTTCGTTACGTCAACATCGGAATTTGAGAGAGAGGGAGAGAGAGAGAGATGTGTAAGGTTGCAAGACGCTTGAATGACGTAAGATCTGCTCCTTACAAATCTCATGCGTGGACACTGAACTCGTAGAGGTTGTCGGGGACGGAAATGAAATTCGATAATGTGACCTTTAGAGAGAGATAACCTGATGGATGATCCCCACACTCTCCCTCAGCAGAGACTGAGGATGTGATATTCCGATAGAACTTGGAGGTGCCGAGCCTGCTGTAAAATGGCATGACCCTTGGGAGAGTGTGTGGCAGAGGTGAGGGTTGTGGAGACTGATGGTGGTGTGCAGGGTAAACGACTGTAGGGTTGTGAAGACTGATGGTAGGGTGGATGAAGGTGCGAGGGAGAGACCAAGAATGAGGTACGGTACTGAAGGGTAAACGACTGCAGGATATAGGTGTTTCTTATGAGACTTCCTGGAAACACGACGTAATGAACACTGTTAAGGAGGGGATAGCAGTGATGTACTGATTGTGTGTGGAAGTCGTTGATTGGACATGAAGAAATCACTTAAACTAAATGTTTTGAGTGGACATTTCGGTGTTCATATATACATTATATTTAGGATAAATATATCTATACATAAGGTAGTAAATGGTAGGCAGATGAGTAGAAAATTGAATATATATGAATGTCACTGTACCTATGAGTCCGCGGAGAAATGAAACACGATAAGTTCCCAAGTGCACTTTCGTGTAATAATCACATCACTAGGAAAGATGCAAGAAAGAAATATAAGTCAGTTGATATACAACGAAGAGACGTAGCTAGGACGCCATTTGGTAAACAAGTGACTCGGTCACTTGTTTACCAAGTGGCAGCTGATGGTGGTAGTGTGGTGTGGTAAGTTAAGGACACCTTATCCTTCGTAGATCATCCACTAACATGGTGTTGGTGTTGTGTTGTGGCAGGTGAAGCTCTCGGGCCTCACAGGACACATAGAGTTCGACGCGCTGGGGTTCAGGACGGACTTCACGCTGGACATCGTCGAGCTGAGCAAGGATAACCTAACCAAGGTGAGTTGCTTCCCCTCACTCCCTCCCTCCTCCCCTCCCTCCCTTATGCTCTTACTATTTCCTCTCTTTCCCTTCCTTCCCTACTTCTACACCGTTCTCTCTCTCTCTCACTCCCTCCATTTTTCTCTCCTGTCTACTTTCCCTTCCCCTCCCTCACTCTCCCTCCCTCCCTCTTCTCCTCTCCTCTCCTCCCAAGCCTCTGTCCTCCTCTCTCCATACCTCCCTCCTTCCTCTGTCTTGCCACTGTTGCGTCTACCTGTCCTCTAGCACTGCTCTCTCTCTCTCTCTCTCTCTCTCTCTCTCTCTCTCTCTCTCTCTCTCTCTCTCTCTCTCTCTCCACGTCGAAGGATCCGGTCGCGGCGAGCAGTCCCGTGGCTGTTCGTTCTCTCCTTCCCTCTGTCTTCTCGTATCTTCTCCGCTTCTCTGGATTTCGTTCTATTTCTTTCCAGTGAATACTCACCCTTTCAAATTTGCTCCTTACTCTTCAAGTCTTTCGTCTTTAATTTTTTTCGTAATTTCCTTTGCATTCAATCTCTCTCGCGTTCCTCCTTGTTCGCTTGATCCGAGCGTTTAATTCATACCTTGTCTTTAGCTTTCGCATTTTTGTTAATTTCATCGCCTTGTTCGCCGTTTATTTCCCGCGCTTTTCGCGGGACTTTAAAGGTCGTCATTCTCTTCGCGTTCGTTGCCTTTGTCTCTGTTAATCACACATCTTCCTGTTGCTCTAACATGGATCTTATATACGTTACCTCTGCTCTTTTCTCTTGTACGTGTTCTCTTTATTCTTGTATTGCATCTTTGTTCTTGTATGTGTTGCATTTGTTCTGTTTTATCTTTGTTTTTTATGTGTTGTCTTTGTTCTTGTGGTTGTTCTTGTTCATGCATTCAGTACCACTATTTGTATGTTTCTTTATCTTTATGTTTGTTATCCTTGTCCACATTTTTTGTTAACTTTGTTCATAATCTTCGTTTTCTCTTTAACTCTTATGATAATCAGTCTGTGTCATCTGTATATTGCCTTACCCCTGTTATTCATCCTTGATCTTCTCCCAGTTATTTAATCTGGAGCACCTCCCTGTGATACACCCCTGACATCCACTTTGTTATTCATCCTTGACCCTTTCTTACTCATTCGCCTTTGACCCCTCTCCAACTTATTCGCCCGTGACCTCTCCCTGTTCCTCAACACTTGAGTCTTTCCCTCATGTCAATATGAAATACAGTATTATAATAGTCCAGTTTCTCGAGTATGTTCATCATGTGTTTAACCTGAGCACATCTCTCTCTGTACCCCTAGCGAAGCCAGGTCATTACAGTAAGGAATCACGTTACTGTTTCTTAGTCAAAGTTTGGCATCGTATTCATGTTTCCCGATACCCTGAGATAGCTGGTTGTTGTCCCTAGAGTTGTGGTTGTGGGTGTGCTAGATGTAAGCCATAGTAGGCCAAGTTTGGTTGTAATTTGTAAGATGTTTCTGTGTCTTGTGTGTATTGGGAATGTGTAGGTATACTGTACGCATTCGTAGATATAATGAACATGGGTTATGTTAAGACACTCTTATTGAAACACACACACACACACACACACACACACACACACACACACACACACACACACACACACTCACTCACTCACTCACTCCAGTGGTGTATCAGTCACCGTTACTGGCCGTCACGCATGCACGGGCCGCCTGGGATCAAACCTGCATAGGTTCGAGTCCTGGTCGTGACAGCCGGTCCACAGTCCTTCCAGCTGTTCGTCCGTCCCGCAAGGGGCTGGTCGATAAAATGGGTACCTGGTGTAGGACAGGGTGTGTGTGTGTGTGTATGTGTGCAATAATTCATAAGAGTAAAGACATGGTACTTATATATCAGTTGAAAAGACCAGACAAGACAAGTGTAAAACTTCCTATATATATATATATATATATATATATATATATATATATATATATATATATATATATATGCACGCATACACCTAATTTTATTTTCAAGTTAGCACCTGCATTGCAACAGTAGCAGATTACCACTGGGTGTACATCCAGTCATCAGTTAACGGTGTGTGTGTGTGTGTGTGTGTGGTCCGTCCGTCCCTCCCTCCCTCCACGAGCGTGTCAACAGGTAGCGTGTGATGTCCTCCCCCAGGTTGGTACGTGGAGCAGGAAGACCGGCGCCAACTACACCCGCACCTACGAGGACACCTACAAGAAGATCGTGGACGGACTCCAGAATAAGACCCTCATCATCTCCTTCGCATACGTAAGCTCTCTCTCTCTCTCTCTCTCTCTCTCTCTCTCTCTCTCTCTCTCTCTCTCTCTCTCTCTCTCTCTCTCTCTCTCTCAGTCCTGCAAGGTATTCTTTTTTCGTACATGCTTCCCGTTTGGTGTATTGCCGGACGGCAGTAGAGTGTGGGGGATAGAAAGAGAGCCTTTGCTTTGTTATCCCTTTATGTTCTTCTGTAACTTAAAGGTGAATGAACTTTGTTCAGTAATGTTAAGGCCTGACCACCTTGCTTGGAAATTGGGTCAGAGTGGTCTGTATATCTATGTAATTCTATGTAACTCTTTGTCATGAAATTCAATCCTTATATCATTCTATGTAATTCTCTTTTGTATCATGTTGCATCATGAAATTCAGTTCTTGAATCTCTTTTTCTTTTTTCTTCTCTTCCTTCGTTTGCCTCAGTTAGCCTTTTCCCTTCAGGCTTTTCCCAATTTTCGTGGGTGTCCCTCCCCTATGTGAGTTCCCGCCTTCTTGCTTTTAACTATGGCTTGCGTTATTGTGATTGGAGTGATCGCCTCTCGTTAATCGTATCGTCATTTAGAGTAAAACGATTGGAACTTGTCAGTTAAGGTTTCAAGTGACTGTCTACTTACTTCTAGTGACTATAAGTCATGAAAAAGGAGGATTTAGAACCAGTTACTTGTATAAGGGTCATGTGTCCAGTGAGTAAAGAGTTTTAGAACCATATTGAACGCCTGAAGAAAGCGTGTCAGATTATTCGGCTGGTGAGTTATGATTTGACGTTCACGGACGTTGTGACCCCCGGCAGCTGATAACCAAGAAGAAATTGAAACACGAAGAATTCCCAAGTGCAGTTTCGTGCAATGATCACATCGTCAGGGGATATACAAGAGTGAGATATAATACGTAGAACAGTCAGTTGATATACAAAGAAGAGATGTTGCTAAGAAGCCAATGGTAAGCAAGCGTTACCGGATGGTGGTCGGGCCTGGCATCATGCCTGTCATATTTTTATTATGAGGACATCATAATATTTCATGACAGGCATGACGCCAGACCTTAACACCACCATCCGGTAACGCTTGTTTACCATTGGCTTCTTAGCAACTTTTTTTTTCCTTGTATATCAACTGACTCGTCTACGTCTTCTATCTCATTCTTGTATCTCCCCTGACGATGTAATCATTGTAGAAAGTGTACTTGGGAATTTATCGTGTTTCATTTTCGTCGTGGCCATTAGGAATATATATATATATATATATATATATATATATATATATATATATATATATATATATATATATATATGTATATATATGTATATATGTTCTGTGTGAAATGGCACGGAGGTGGTGGTCCTAATTTATGTATATTTCAATTAGTAAGAAAAAGCTTGTATGCGAAATTTACTCTTTCAAGGAGGACCAGAGGCCGGGGAATTTCATGAAGATTTCCTTCATTGCTTTTAGTCACCTTCAGGTAAATCCTCTCACGCCTTCCATCCGAGTAATCCATCGTGCGCCTCTCCAGATTTTACAGACCTTATGTATTTTGACTTTAAGGTCGAATACATTACTTCTCTCTTTTCCTATCGTGACAGTGGAAGGTATGGAACACTTCCGTACCTCCGAAGTTAATCAGATCCGGGATAATGAGGTTAGCATTATACTGTGTGAGGAATGACTTGACTGGTCTTTGCCTCTACATAGGCTAATTTATTGGGCACTCTTACTCATCCTGTGAGCGATGGTACGAGGTAGGGCATTGGAGGGTTGGCTGCATATGTGTATGTTAAGGACAGAGGATCTTTACAGTCTTCTCATTCCACCTTGGACGTAGCTTGAAGTTTCTGTAAAACATTCAAAGCAGTAGAAGTAAACTTTGTGCCAGTGCGTAGCAAACGGTCATTAACCAAAACTAAAGTGGTGGTAATTGAAAGAAAACAGTAACCATCATGGAGTAGATTACCTTCGTATCCATAGGAAGAGTATATATATATATATATATATATATATATATATATATATATATATATATATATATATATATATTTATATATATATATATATATATATATATATATATATATATATATATATATATATATTCCTATGAGTCCACGGGGTAAGTGGAACACGATATATTGATGTACATTATCCCAAGCCTGTTGTTTGCCTTCTGATTGATAAAGTGGAGATATCAACACAGTATTGGCTGACTGTCAGAATGTTGAAGAAAATAAGTCCGTGATTCATAAAACATTATGAAAAAAAATATGATCCGCATTTTTGGAAATGACCTTAAAATACGTCAAAAGTAAATTCATAACAGCGAATGGTAATACAGCACACATCACCCTCGTCATACCACTACCTTCATCCACCGTGAGAGAGAGAGAGAGAGAGGAAAGAAAAAAAATATTACTGCAGAAATTCGGGGTCACATTAGGTCTTGGAGGGGTCCATGTGTCCAGCCGGCAGCCTGCGATCGGCTCCTCGGCCTCCTTGCGGATCAAAGTGAATTGATGATGGCTATAGCTGGCGGATGGGGAGGTTCTTTAATGGTCGTGTCTCGGTGTGAAACTATCGTCACGGATCATAAACTCACGTTATAAAACTGGAGATCATCATTCTTTTTTTTTCTCTCTCCCAAACGGAAAGTATAGTCTCGTGTTAAGACTCAAAAGCCTCGAAAAGTTATGTGAAGAGGGTTCGTTTCATCCCTGACCTGGCGCTTCCTAAGTTTAAAGAATGTGGTCATTACATTAAAGTTTTTAAATGAGCTGAAATCGTGTTTGGAAAGGCTATCCAAAGACAGACTCCGAAAGTTTTCTTTGGGGGGGGTTTTATCTCTCTCTCTCTCTCTCTCTCGAAGTTTTGGAATGCATCTCCGGATCTTCGGACTTTGCTATCTAAGAACGAACGACTTACGGGGCTAACTGAGCCTTCAGGGGAATCACACTATCTTGACCATAGGTAAGGGTTCAACACTCTTTAGTTCATATACATTAATATCTAATCTCCTTAAGTCTGCTTGACTCTTTAGGGGGACAGAAAAGTCTTAAAAAGGTCGTAAAAGTATGTTCTAATTTTGTCGTCTCGGTTTCCTTGTCTTCGTCGAATTAAACGTTCACTTCATGTGAAAACTTTGCCTCCCATCAGGATATGGTCTGGACGTCTGGTTGGGCGATGTCCACAGTTTTACAGCTCTGTGGATGTCAACGGTAAACCTAATGATCCAGCAACAACAGAAGGCCACACCAAGGAAAGGACATTAGCGTATATTATTACAGAAGGCGTCAACGATCCCATTCATTACCCTCTCTCTCTCTCTCTCTCTCTCTCTCTCTCTCTCTCTCTCTCTCTCTCTCGCCTACTCCTCCACGAGAACGATCAACTCGCTTCCTTAACTTGGAGCGGTCTCTCGCCCCCTTTCAGTTGAAGCCGATCACTCGCATCCTCTACTTGAGCGGCGTCTCGCCAACTTTCACTCGCACAATCTCTCACATCCTCCCCTCAAGTGGTCTCAGCGTAACAACCGCCCTTCTCTTTTGAAAATCTGCAGCCACAGCGTCCGGATGGTTTTTGGCAAGTTGAGGCGGAAAAAGGAAAAGTCAGTTGAACAGCGATTAGTGATGGGAAGGGTATGTTAAGCCAACGCCCATGCTGTATACTTTACGCCCTTGAGGATCGGGGTGATGTTAGGAGGATATTGGAGGGATAAGGGAGATCCGCAACCATTAAGATGTAAGACAAGTTCTACCAAACCTCTTAACGAAACCCACTTTGTTTCCCTTCATTCTCTGCCCACAAAAGTATCCATATTCTATGTGCGTGTGTTGCCTACATATTCGTTGTTCTCTAGCTTTCAACTTTCGTCCATTTACATCTTAATAGAGCTTCAACTTTCCTCCGGTTCAGGCTGTCATTATACAAATGTTTATGTTCGCAGCCATCTTGCCCTCTGCTATCCATCACTGCTCACCTCCAAACAGATCGTCACCCATTGGTCTTGCTTTTGTCTACTTGTCGCTCTTTACCTTCACAAAGCCTTCCATACGATGGTTTAGCATCTGGCAATCGCTGCATCCTTTGACACAGTTGTTCGTTCAATCATCTCGCCTTTATTCGTCCTGCTGCTCATCTTCACTCAGTTCTTTATGTGAACTTGTAGACCACGAGGGAAAATCAAAGCAAGAAAATTTGCAACATTTCATGCTTTTTATTTTCCTTCTTCGTCTACAATTTCATCTGTGATCGTCACGGATCTTGCTTCGTGGACATACGACACTGTTCTTCATATATGTAGAGACGATGTGGACGTAACTTGGGTAATGTTCAGTAAGGTTTTGAGAGAGACAGATGGACATGCGTCTTAGTGTGTAACAAATGGTCTTCCTTCAGAACGATTCCCAAGTGGTATAAAGTTAAATGATTACCTCATATCAATCAGAACGAACAGTTACACGATAGAAACATTTGTGTAAATTTGCGTCGAAAAACAATGAGCCTGAATACGCTAAACTTAGCGCCAGTAGAAATCATGTGTTGACGAAACTAACAAAGGTGACGCTGAAGAATGTTATAAGTTTGTCTGCAGCAAGAGAGAGTCATCAGTCAGCTCGTCCAGTGTTATTTACAGAAAACAGTGGATTTACTTCATGACAGCCCAGTTTTTTGAACCAACTCCTAATCTCTCTCCTAAAGCACAACAACGCGATTTTCACTCTCCACCGCAAAGGTTCTTACCATACCTTTCTATACACTCCAAAACGCCCCTCATCAATCTCTCTCTCTCTCTCTCTCTCTCTCTCTCTCTCTCTCTCTCTCTCTCTCTCTCTCTCTCTCTCTCTCTCTCTCTCCTCATCCCCTAAACGACTCGATCTTTCTCTCTTCCCGTTAGTGTGATCTCCACCGCTTCGACCTCCCCACTCCAGTGACACTGACCACTCTCTTCTAAAAGAAGCTTTACTACTCCCTTCGACAGTGAGCCTCGTCCTTCTTCCTTCGCCCCTTCATGGTGACCCTCACCATTGATCTTCCTTCCTCTCAAGGATAACACCGTTTCCTCCACCAGAGCAATTATCACAGTTATCAACAGTTGCTCGTCTTTCCAGTCAGAGTAACCCCTATTGTTCCTTTTCCTCATGACACCCGAATGACCCTCATTGTTCCCTCATGACACCAGAATGACCCTCATTGATACTCATGACTCTTTTCCCCTTCCCCTGTAAAACGACTGTATCACCACTCCCCTGCTCCTTTCCCTTATAGAATGACTCACTACTCCACTCCTTCCCTGAGAATGACTCACATGGATCCCCTCTCTCTCCTTTCCCTAGAACGACCCGTACATCATGCGGAAGGAGAGCTCTGAGCAGCTGACGGGCAACGACCGCTATGAGGGCTTCTGCATCGACCTCCTGAACGAGATCTCCAAAATCCTCAAGTTCAACTACACGCTGGTGCCCGTCCCTGGCAACGCTTACGGCGCCAGGGTCAAGGAGACCGGCGAGTGGAACGGCATGATCAGAGAACTGCTGGATCGAGTAGGTGGCATGATGGCGCTGGTGGAGACGTGTGGCATGATGAGGGAATTACTGGAGTTCGCAGGCGGCATGATAGAGCTGGTTGGGATGTGTGATGAGAGAGGTTCTGAAGTTCATTGGTGGCGTGCTTAGGGAGGCACAGACTTATGTGGGATGATGATGTTTATGGGTTCACTGGTGTGAGGGTGTTGCAAGAGTGGATGTAAACAAATGAGATTGTTATTTGTCATGAAGAAGAGACTATAGGAGCACTCCTGGTGGCACGTGTGAGATGATGGTGGGGCTAGGGGACGAAGTGGTATGATGAGACTGGTAGGTAAAGTGATAACATGATGAATGCTGGAAGACCAAGGTATGACGGAGATGAAAGGGGAGTTAATTGGTGTATCACCACACCTGGCTGGAGGGACAAATAGTTTCATAAGAGCTCTCGAAACAGGTAATGTGGTGATGAAAGGTCCTACAGCAAGAAGAGGCCAGAATCTAACCAAGGTCGTCAAATATTTTGGCTCATACATTAACCCATGAAACTGCATTTTCCAAAACGTGTATCTATATGTAGCGTTTATGGTGTATTCCCAAATATTCATGAAGCCCGTCACTATTGGCTAGAATACTGGTCCTAAATCTTTTATCTTGCATTTGAAACGGCCAAAGAATATCAGGGAAAGCACTACTAGTACACCTGTAGATGATGACAGGAAAATCTATGGAAAGACGTAGATAACGACAAAAAAAAAGTGTGCAAAATTTGCGCATTTTAAGTAAGGATTGTCATTGCATGGCAGAATGTTTAAAGAGTGTCGGGCACACTTACAGTAGTGAGGGAAACTTTTTCTTTTTTTCCACTGACGCAACAGTAACCGAACAGTCGGCAGAGGAGATACAGGGATGAGGGAATGATAGGATTGTCGCAACTTGTCGTTCCCATAGCCTTACTAGCTGTTCTTTACATGACAACTGATTTTCTCATTCCGATGTAGCAATAACGGCACAGTTAGTAGACAATTTCCAAAAGTGAAGAAATAAATGGGATTATGGAAGAAGTGACAATAAAACGAGTGACAAATGAAGTTCCTGTTATCGAGGAGAGAGGGAGTCGCACTGTGTCATGTAACTCGATGAAGAGACAATGAATTGCTGACAGGGATACAGAATCTGGCTGGTAATATCACCATGTACGCTTTAACGAGCATTATCCTGTCAGAGAACTTGTGCGAACACCTACTGAGAGAAGCTTTACACTGTAAATTCAAGGTCGGTGAAGTGCAGCCTATGATCAGAGAATTTTGAAAGTGTGTGTGTGTGTGTGTGTGTGTAATGGGTGGAGGATGATATATTTGGAGTGGCAGTGATTGGTAACAGCAAAGCAGCCCATACCGTGTATCATAATGTTCAGTCGGTCTTTAACTGTAGGATGGCTGGCTGGCTAAGTGCGGATGCTTGAAATAGATTTTCCGAAAAGCGAAGGTCGAGTTCAGTAGATAATATGATGGATAGGGACCTTGAAAACATACATTTGAAAGGGAGAGGTTGATAGATAAAGATGGGATGTTCAGGTGGTTAAGATGTGCATCAAAAATAGACGATAGGAGAATGATTACAAGAGTGGATGAGTGAGAGTAAATGCAGAAAATGGCAGAAGAGACGAGGATAAGGTACAGTAGCATGTGTTTTTCCTGGGTGGGAGGACACAGTGTGATGCGACTGTGCTGTAGGGAGACATGAAACACCTCACATCCATGTTGCTCTATGCGATGGCCGTAGCCTGCATAGATGCTCATTAAGCCACAACAAATGTCCATAGGTCGCAACATGAAAGAAGTTCGATATTAAGTATAGCATATTGACTGATTTTGTCACAAGGAGACGACTACTGCGATGAATAAGAATTATGTTGATTTGTACTTTTTGATACTTAACAACAGCTAAAAGTAGTTTAATCTGGGCCTCACTACTGGTCCTAACTGTTATTCAGACATTAAATGTGCTTGTCATCTGATACAATTTATTGAATGAAACTTATCACTGTCTTTGTGCGAGCAGCGTGCTGAGATGGCCATCACCGACCTGACCATCAACTTCGAGCGAGAACAGGCCGTCGACTTCACGATGCCCTTCATGAACATGGGCATCTCCATCCTGTACAAGAAGCCGCAGAAGATGGCCCCCTCCCTCTTCTCCTTCCTCTCCCCGCTCTCGCTCGAGGTCTGGATGTACATGATCACCGCTTACGTCGGTGTCTCCATGCTCATGTACATCCTGGCGAGGTGAGTCTTTTCTTCCACACTGATATGCGTTTGCAAGACGAGTCCCTCTTCCCTCGAAGATGGTTGGTCTTCCAGCAGCTGGGTCATTTGGTCAGATGTGATCTTCGTTACTTAAATCCCTCTCCCAAAGGAGGACTTTTGTGACGCTGATCTTCAATTTAAGTACCTACGCCAGCAGATGAATCTCCCGTGACGTGGGTCCTCCTCCATCGGGTGAGTTTTCCATCGGTATTGAATCCTTCGTCAGGAGGGGCATGTGCCAAGTTGGTCCTCCATCAGGTGAATTTCCCAACAGATACACTATCTGGTAGATGACGCCCCTGCCACTTGGGGTCCTATATCAGCTGACAGCTGCATCAGGTGTGACCTCCGTCAGGTTGGACCTTTGCCAGACGCAGCTCTTGTTGGTAAGAACTTCAGCCTCCGTTAATTACTGTTTACATTTTTTCATTTATTTGTCCGTCTGTTTTTTAGTCTGTCTATTCAACATTAGCCAGTACTTCGTTATCCCCAAAACACTCTGGGTTGAGCCCATTCATCTATTGATTCATCATTATAAACTCAAGTCCTACGTGTAATTTTACTTCACTCCTCGACTTAACTATTTTTATTCACTACAGATTCCACACTATGATCTGTTGGTATAGTTCATACAGCTGTACAAGATTCATGAATACCTGGGTTTATTTCTGTTAAATATACAACGATTATGACGCTATTCAACATCTTCAGAATCACTGTCTCTCCTAGATTTATATTTCCCACCTTCCTTTTATTTCTTTACGTTCATATCTTGCACATTCCTTTGCCTCAATCCTTCATACGCTACCTTTAAGTCCAACTCCTACCATCAGTTAAGATTTCCCTCTTCCTATGTCTTTATTTTATTTTATTTTTTTTTTTTTTTCATGTCTGCCACAGCTTCTTTTCACATCCTCTTCCACGCTTCTAGCCCTCTTCCCATCTTCCTAACACCTTCTCATCACTACCATCCACGACCCTTACTTCTCTTCCCATCTTCCTCACATCTCCCCAACAATTCCATGCCTTTCTCACGCTCCGTAACCACCTCCTCCTCCTCCGCTTCTGTCCCACCTCCCAACCTCCTTAATACTAGGCGTAACCAGAGCTCATACTGTGCGTAGCTTCACGCGCCGTGTGCCACACCAGAGGAGACAGACCTCACACCTTCCGCACAGTGTCTGCTTCTTCTTCTCTCTCCCCTCTTCACCAGGACCCCCAGACTCTCTCAGGCTTACTCCTGACCCCAACTCCTGACCCCTCTCCATCCCAGCCCTTACGCAAGACTCTAACCTCCCCCGAAGTTCACCCCACACCAGGGAGATAGCCTCCTCTCCAACACCACCAACCTCAGCCGTCTCCAACCCACCACCACCACTACCACCACGTTCATACTGGACGCTCTCACACTCTCTTCGCCCCCAGGTTCACGCCGTACGAATGGCAGAACCCACACCCGTGTGACCCGGACCCAGACACCCTGGAGAACCAGTTTACTATACTCAACTGCCTCTGGTTCGCCATCGGTTCTCTCATGCAGCAAGGATGCGACTTTTTGCCTCAGTACGTATATCTGTGTGGTGTGTACGTTTATCCAGTTTCTTTTTCATATTGACTGGAAAATGAGTTCCATTGTAGCTTTGTTATTAAAAGACACACACACACACACACACACACACACACACACACACACACACACATCTCGGGGCAAGTTGATAAATGGGTACCTGGCTTAAGCTCGGGCGTGTGTGTGTATCTGAATATATATAGGAGTGAAGACATGATACATATACTATACAAGGTTAAGAGACGGGGCAACACGAGTGTATAACTCTCTCCCCGTAACACAAACAATAATCAACTGACGGGACTCTGTGGTATAGTGTAGTGACTACGAGTCCACAGTTCAGACCCGCTCGGGTTCGAACCCTGGCCGAGACAGTCGGCTCACACTCAACCCAGGTGCTCATCCTCCCCAACAGGCAGGTCGATATATGAGCACCTAGTTTAGGCGGAATGTTTGTGTTACATACGTACATAGGAGTAAAGACAAGGTTCATTTATACAAGGTTAAGAGACGGGGCAACACGAGTGCAAAACTCTTCCCGTAGCAGACAAATAGTAATGACAAACAGTATACACACACACACACACACACACACACACACACACACACACACACACACAAGGGAAGGTTGGGCGGGTTGTTTGTATGTGGAGTGCCAGCAAGCATTTGACACCGTGCGACAGGGGAAACTCAGACGTGGGACGTAAGATTATCTCAGTGGATGGGAACAGACGACACAAGTTAGACCAGCCCACTCGAACTGGGTCGAAGTGACCAGCGGAGTGCCGCAGGGTCCATTACTTTTCTTGATCTCTGTAAATGCCTGAAGATAAGGAATCCTACCTGAGTATGTTTGCAGATGGTCATAAGGGAAGTGAAACACGAGGATCACGTTACCTTACAAGCGAATCTAAACAGACACCAAAGTTGATCTGATACATTGTGATGGAATTCAACCCGAGCAAATATGAGGTAATGAGAATGAGACAAAAGTGAAAGAAAGCCTCAGTATGAGTATTGTCTAGCCGGAAATGAGCTTCAGGATTCTGTATATGAGAGGGAATTGGGAGTCGAGGCCATCCATAATCTGTCGTCAGAGTCCCACATTAGACGAATAGTAAAGAAGACAGACTGTTTTCTGGCTGATATCAGAATGGTTTTCAAGTATATGACTGAAATGTTTACCAAGCAGTCCTTATCCTAAATTAGGTAGAATTAGGATTCTCAGCTTTTGCCACCGCACCTAAAGAAGCACAAAAAGCCAACAGAGAAGGTCCAGAGGAAGGCAGCAAAGATGTTGCCAGAATTAAGAGAGCTAAGTTACAGATAAAGGCTAAAGCCCTTGAATTTGTGCTCCATGGAAGAGAGAAGAGTGAGGGGTGCCCTGATCACATCTAAATTTCTAAGCCATGTCGATGACGTGGACGGTAACCAGTTCTTCGAGAGCTATAGGAATAGAGTAACAAGAGGATATAACAGGGGGTACTTAGGCAGGATAACAAACAATGATGTATACATTAAACGAGATAGACCGAGGGGAGATGAGAAAGGCAGACAATGCAGGAAGATGAAAAAGAAAATGGGAGACTCCAAGTGAGGCAAGAGAAGAGAACATCTCTGGTAGTGCCGCACTGAGGTGGGTATGATGTGCTAGAAATGTCAGACTACAATATGCTGACTAGAACAGTTGATTATGTAATGCTTCAGATTGATTATGTGGTAAACTGGATGTAAAACGAACAGAGATGATATACCATCTTAAACAGGAGATATAAACGTGGAAACTACACAGAACATATCAACGGGAAAGGGAGTCTAGCAGCCAAAGCACTGTGGCTGAAGGTTCTGTGAAATTTATAATGAGGTTGCAGCATGTGTGTGCCTTTAGCCTCAAATGCAGAAGAAATGTTTAGAGATAGAGATGTGTGGTTCAACAGTATATGTCAGAAAGTGAAGGAATGCTGCAATGTTCTATGGCGAAGTTGTAGGCGATACTTCAGCCAGGTTGATAAGAAAAGGAGTAAATGAAAAACTTTAAAAAGAATATTGTGAACAAGTTGAGAGGTGATTCAAAACTTTTCCTTAAATTCGTCAGCAGTAAATTTTCAAAGAGCAGTTAATAATAAGGCAAAAGGAAATCTGAGGATTGTAGAGAATGACGTAGAAATATGCGAGTAACTGAACGTCGAAGTTGAAAAGTCTTCACAAAGGAACTGACCATAGAGCCCCATCACCAATGGGACTGAATAGGGATGAAGTATTGGAATGCATTCGAATATCTACAGAAGACATATACAGAGAACTGTAGGACCTTGAACCATATGAGGTTCATGGCACCGAAAAAAAATCTCTCGCTATATGCTGAGGATTGTCCAACTATACTTGACAAATTAAGTGAAATGTTTTTCAAGCTGTCGTTGGAAAAGTTTATAGTATGGAAGGAGCAAACACCATTCCGGTCAAAGATGAAGGCGACAGGGAAGTGGCGCTGAACTATAAATCGGTCTTCCAGACAAGTGTGGTCTGTATGATGCTCGAAGAGGTATCAGAAAGCAAATGGACGTCCTTCAGGCTGATATGAAACTATCGTAAGTCAGAGGGACAATATGACTCCATAGAAAAGAGGTCATACGCAAACAAACCCCGTTCTATTTCTACGAGAGAGTGAGCTCTGATTTTGACAAAAGAGAAGCCTTGGTGGCTTGTCTGTATTTGGATTGCTGGAAAGCATATTGCGGTGTATCATATGGGCGGATAGTAACCAAGTAACTTTAGGCAGGAATAAGGGAGAGACTACTTCGATGGAGTTTATCTTTGTAAGGGGACAAGGATGCCTGTCAGATGAGCCTTCTCGAAATGAGGTGAGGTCACCAGCGGCGTTACTACAGGGGGTCTGTTCTGGGACCATCACTCTTATTGAACTATATGAAGGATTTGTGCGAGGGACTGGGCATCTCCCCACGTTTGTATATGACGCCAAAGACATGAGGGAAGTTAAAAGCGAAAAGAATTACAACTTACAATGGGATCTGGTAAGACTCCAAAGTTGGTACGATATACGGCTGATAAAATTCAACCCAAGTAAATGCAAAGTAATGCGATTGGAATAAATTGAAAGGCCTTAATACGACTTGTATTTGCAGAGGGAACTGGGAATTTACTTTATCTGACCTCAGAGTTCCACCCTCGGAGAATATCAATGGTAAAGGAGACAAACAATCAGCTGGTAAATATTAGAATAGCATTCTAGTACAGCCTATGCGTAAAGAAGTATTCAGTAAGCTGTTCACATCCTACAGAGAGGCTCCAGGAGAGAGCAAAAAAGATGCTGAACAGAAATAAGAAAGTTGAGGTACAAGGAAAAGGGTTACATACCATAAGTTTGCCCACTAAGAAAGAGAGAAGAGTTAGAGGTAACCTGAGCTCTACCCTTTAAGTTTTTATACCATTTTGGTGAAATCAGCGGTGAACAGTTCCTTCAAAAGGAGCAAAGATAGAATTAGTTGGAAAAGATATACATAAATACTTTTCTAGTATAAGAAAAGGTGGATGATATTATATCAATGATGAAATTGTAAATGTGGACATCATACAGAAGTTTAAAGAAATGTATGCCAATAGAGAAAGTTCCAAGAGATGGTGCCCCATGAGTGCAGAACTCACTCCCGTTCAGTACAAATAGGTAATCACACACACACTCACACCACATACTGCATACACACACACAGACACACACACCCACCGTCCCTCATGTTCTCCTGCCTGCCACAACAGAGCGGTATCGACACGTATGGTCGCTGGGATGTGGTGGTTCTTTACTCTCATCATGATCTCCTCCTACACTGCCAACCTGGCTGCTTTCCTTACCGTTGAGCGTATGGAATCGCCCATCGAGTCGGCTGAGGACCTTGCGAAGCAGACTAAGATCAAGTATGGCTCCCTGTCCTCCGGCACCACCACCTCCTTCTTCAGGTAGGTCTTCGAATAAGTCGTCTGCGGGATGGGGTTCCTTCACGTCTCTTCTTCAAACTGGTCTTCAGGTAAATGTGTAAGGGAAAGACATCTTTAGATCAGTATTTTGAGGAATGAGCTTCCGATCATGACCTTAGGTAAGTAGTCTGAGGGTAAAGGCTTTTCCAGTAGAATTATTCTGGTTAAGCCTTCGTCAGGTAAGCATTCTCATAGGCATGACCACCTCAGAATAGGAATTGAGGAAGAATATTGAGTAAATCTTCGTGACATACGTAGGTCCTCCTTGGATAGGTCTTCAGGCAAGCCACCCTCAGGAAGGTGTTCGTGTTAAGGTGTCATCAAGTAGACCCCCAACCGGTGGGAATTTGACCAAGATATGGAGAAGGATCGCAACTAAGTCTGCCGAAATGTCAACAAATTTGCCTTGCCTAGATATACACTTCTAAGTCTGTTTCTTGATATACTCTTATACATTAAGTACACGGTGAATGCACGACCCTTACTAAATGCATACAAGAGTGAAGTAAACATACGTATGATCTGGAGTTAATATAATGATAATTCCAAGCTGTACATCTTTTCCTTCAAGAGACTCCAGCCTGCCAACCTACAAGCGAATGTGGAGCTTCATGCAGTCCACCAGCCCCTCTGTCTTCGTCGAGTCCAACGCTGACGGTGTCAAGAGAGTCCAGGTAAAGCCTCTGGTCACTGACCCCATGCCTCTACCATCCTCTCTCTCTCTCTCTCTCTCTCTCTCTCTCTCTCTCTCTCTCTCTCTCTCTCTCTCTCTCTCTCTCGTCATCTGGTGTCGTCCTCGTCTTCACAGTCGTCATTATCTTTAATGCCATATATCATCAGTGTCACCAATATCATCATCCCTCCTCTTCCACATCACTTTTAGTATCATCCCCATCAGCCTATATCGTTATTAGAATCGTCTCCCTTTTCATCTTTTGGTACTATTATCATCACCTCACGTCGTCATCATCATCATCCTCCCTCAGCCGTATATTATATAACAATTGAGGTAACTGACCCCATCCACTCACCTCCACACTCGTGAGGACTCCCTCCAAGGCTCCCTGTGGTACTGTAAGCAGTAAGGTAACCTGGATTCACTTGCTAACATGAAGACAGTTTTCCTCTCTTTAGGATATTTATCCTCACGGACAGTCATTCACCTCAGACGTTGCTGCTTCTCTTGTGATGCAAAACATGGTTGTAGTAAGAAGTATGAACGTCTGTGTGATAATCCTATAATTAATTTTTCTTTTATTACTGTGCATGAAACTTCATTCCTGTTGGGGTTGATCGAACTTCCTACCGATGATGTCAATATTGAACAGAGTGAAAACGGCCTGTATGCCTACCTGATGGAGTCGACGTCGATTGAGTACGTGGTCGAGCGGAACTGTGACCTGACCCAGATTGGTGGCCTCCTCGACTCCAAGAGCTACGGTATCGCCCTGCCCCCGGGTGAGTCTCGTCCATACTACCCCCGACACACCAACCCGTCTCTAGCACACAAACCCTACACACGACCCCATCTCTAGCACACAAACCCTACAGACGACCCCATCTCTAGCACACAAACTCCACACACGACCCCATCTCTAGCACACAAACCCTACACACGACCCCATCTCTAGCACACAAACTCTACACACGACCCCATCTCTAGCACACAAACTCTACACACGACCCCATCTCTAGCACACAAACCCTACACACGACCCCATCTCTAGCACACAAACCCTACACACGACCCCATCTCTAGCACACAAACCCTACACACCACCCCGTCTCTAGCACACAAACCCGACACACGACCCCATCTCTAGCACACAAACCCTACAGACGACCCCATCTCTAGAACACAAACCCTACAGACGACCCCATCTCTAGCACACAAACTCCACACACGACCCCATCTCTACTACACAAACCCTACACACGACCCCATCTCTAGAGCCAAATTACAGACCCCAACAGACAAAATCAGTGTAGTTACTGCTGTTGGGAGAGGATTTTTATTTTCTTAAGTTAAGGATAACTAAGAACGTAACTATTGAATCCATGTTACCCTTTCAGGATAACATGAAGTCGTCACATTGATGTATCGTAGTTTATGTTAGTGACCCGCACCTTCTTCACTAGTTGTGTCTCGTAAGTCCTGGCCTTACTAAGCCAATCCCTCTCCTTACCCAGCTTGTTGACCTCTGCCAGTCCTTTATACACACCACCTTTCCCATGTATTCATGGACCCGCAACAGACGCCTCCAGTTATGTTAGCATGCAATATGCTGACATGCAGTATGCTGTCATGCGGTATGCTGGCATACAGTATGCTGAAGTGCAGTATGCTGGCATGCAGTTTAGGTTGCTCCTTGAATAACCTTTGGCCTTCATCCTCGTGTATGATTCAGACGGGGTTAATGTTAACAACACAACCTTTCTGTCAGTGTTAATAAACCTGTCGTAGTATATAACCAGTTGTTCATCACTCGTCACTTTTGTTAAACTTTAAAAAAAAATTCTCGCCTCGCACAACACGCATGCGCATGTAAGTCGCTGGGTTTGATGCTTCATACTGCACGTGTGGATGTTGCTGGGTTTAATGCTTCGACAACACGTATGTAAGTCGCTGGGTTTAATGCTTCACACAGCACGTATGTAAGTCGCTGGGTTTAATGGATTTTCATCAGCTGAAGGTCATTAAGCCAGAATCCGTGTCAAATGTCATAGATACAAGTAGGAATACATATCATTCTCACAGAACACTTGAGACCTTATTGATCGATGATCGCCAGTCATAGGTTTTTGAAAGGGGTAACTAGGTATGAGTAAACAGCGATAGTTCCCTTTGAAAGGGGTTCCAACAGCTATGAGAAGCGCTCCATTCGGAAGTAGAGTAAGGTGGGTTACACCAGAGAGAGAAGGCTCTCCACGAAGCTGTATTCCACAGTGTATCAACTTTCAGAGGTAGTCCAGGAAAATTCTTATATACTGTAAATTATCCTATTTCTAAGCTTAACATTTTAGTGAATGAGGAGAAATGTACAGAAGTTCTTTTTCATGACCTTTCAAGTTCGAACGAAGAAAACGGTCGGCCGTGTTTTCTAAAAATTGTACTAAGCTGACGGAACGGATTAAGCTTAGAAATTCAAGTCGAGAAGTAGAAATTTAAGTCGAGACGAAAAACATGAGACATATCAGCAAATATTACATGTTGCTTACAGATTTCTTCTTCAACTAAGAAAAGGTTGAACTTTCCTGGGCCAGTGTAAACATATTCCTGGTGCAGCTTTCAACTCGTTCATTAATCACTCCATATATTCAATCATTGTATTGAAGAAGAAATCCTCTGCTGCAGTCGAGAGTCAAAATGCTTGCCATCCAGGGTGTGTCCAATAATTCAGGGGACGTCACACTGATGTAGTCTTGGAAATTCCACACATCGATCAAGAACGTCGCAGCCCTCGGTCAAGTCTGAGGAGCTGTGTTGAATCTTCCGCTGAGTCGCGTCCGTCTTCTAGAGCTCGATGAGTGAAGGTCGTCCACAGGGATCTCGCAGGATTTGTTCCAACAGGCTGGGAATCATCTTGATGGCAGCTTGCCTCTGTAGTCTCTCTCTCTCTCTCTCTCTCTCTCTCTCTCTCTCTCTCTCTCTCTCTCTCTCTCTCTCATATCAAAGTCGGGGCGCACCAGTGAATTTTGCAAAGAGCGAAGATTAGTTTCTTAGACATTGAATTTGGATGTCCTGTCTACTTGACCTTGATCCATAAGCTTCTGGTCAGAAATCATGCCATCGTACCCTAGAGTCGTATTATCGTACTCAGTGGTCTTACCGTCGCGCTCAAGGGTCGTACCGACGGGGTTTCAAAAGTCGATTCTCATTTCTTTTTTAATTATTCATGGAATTCCTCAGTGGGCACCATCATCCTTAACGTAGTTTAGATGAACTACTTAATTTCTTTCTTGACACATGTCCGAAGTGGTTTACGTAGTCTAGACATTAGCTGTAACGACCCGTGACACAGTTCGTAAAGTCCTTATGTGTCATCATCCAAAATAAGTCGCTAAAAACCTGTATGTTTATCGCAGCAAGACTTATTAGTTCCATTCGTAGGCTCGCACTGGCGCGTCAGCGTTTGATTTGAAGCATTTTGGTTCCGACTGATTTTGATGGGATGAAATCAATTCTCTTCCATTATGTTTTGCCTTGGTATTCTGTGGATAATCACTTTTCCACGTTGTTATATTAACTGATATTTTGTGAACTTGAATATCTTAGAGATGATGATGTTGGATATCATTAGATAAGGGAATGCCACAGGTATGTCAAGGAGGTGTTTCTGTCCAAACCATCCCAATTTTTAACGCCATCTGTCACCAGCTGGTGTAAACTGACCTGTCAAAAGAGAGACCAGTTGATTGAGGAACTAGTTTTGTTATGGAGGTACTCCGGTCGCCCTCTAGCCTCTTTATCAGTCCTTCGCTATGACTAACCGGAGTATACCCTTCTCTCCTAACAGGTCACAACCATCACTAACCCAACTAACAGACACCTCCCCCGCCCTCACTAACTTTCAGGATCCCCTTACACCAGCGCCATCAGCAGCACTATCCTGGCGCTGCAGGAGACCTCCACGATCCAACTGCTCAAGCGCAAGTGGTGGAGCGAGATGAACGGGGCGGGAAGGTGTAAGACTGATAAGGTAAACACGTCCGACTTGATGCCCTAATTCTCCCATTTTTCTTGAATTTCAGAGGTGGTTCACACCTGCGCAGTTTACAACCTTTGAATAAAAGTGGGTTCGTTCGGTGTCATTCAGTACTCCGTGACGTCACATATTCATTGATAAAGTAGGATTCCGCCGGTAGAACGTCGTCATAATCTGACTGAGCGTCGACTGACGACTTAGTGTGTGTGTGTGGATGTGGAGGAGACTCGGTAGTGTGTATTGAGCCTGGCTGTTGACGGTGAGCGACAGATATTGGCCATCACGAGCGGCAGGCACCGATGGTACGCGTCGTAGTCTCCAGCTGAAGCTCAGGAATTCTTTAAGATTTTTCTCGCAGCGCCATACATTTTCCCTGCATTTCGTTTACGTGGTTATGCAATACCAGCACCCCAGTTTGTGAGGTTGCTACAGCCTCGCAGCTGCGCTCCACACTGAAGCAGGGTAAGGCGAGTTGCTATGGAGCGAGAAGGCCTCGAGGACGCTGTTTTCTCTCTCTCTCTGATCCGCTCGTGGTGTTACCCCTTACAAGCGAAGTCTGGGCATAGCTTTCGTTGGACAAACAACTTCACGTGACGCTTAAGCTACCTTGTTAGAAGAATAGTTAAGCAGACAAACTGTTTGCTGGCAAGTATCAGAGTTGTTTTCAAGTATATGGATGAGGAGATATTTAACAAGCTGTCAACAACTGGGTAAACTGAACGTCAAAACTAGAACAGGCTAAATAAATGAGAAGATTCAGAGGAGGGCAACAATTATGCCATTAGAAGAAGAGAGATGAGTCGCAGAATATGGCTAGGGACTATGAATTTGTCGACCTTACAAGAGGTAAGAGTGAGGCGTGACCTGATCACAACTTTTTAAGTTTTCAGAACAGATCGATGACGTGGACAGTGAACAGCTCTTCGAGAGATGTACGGATAGAACCAGGGGACATTACATGAAACTATAGAAGGAACTTGTTAAAATGATGTAAAGAAGTACTTTTACGGTACACAAATTGTGGATAAATGGATTAGAATGATTGAGGACAAGGTTAACGCAGATTGCATAATTAGATTTAAGAAGCTGTGTAATAGTACAGAATGTTCTAGAAATGGGGGCGACCCACGAGTGTAAAAAGGCACTCTCCGTGCTGTACAAATTGGTAATACCAAATTGGTTGTTAACAACACGCACACGATCCAGGTGGCTGGAGAAAAGGTACAGGTATCCTTCCTTGACTATGGACAGAAGGGACGGGTCGTAGGTATCAATAAAAAACTAGGAGTTTGTTGGTAGGGTGGCGATCGTGAGAACATTAGAGAAACAGAAAAAAGAAAAAAGTTGGGAACGTAATAGAGCTCATCCATGGTGCTTTGTTGATGCTTTCGTTACGATTGCATACGCCTGCATTATTGCCATCGTGACGAGAAAAATATATTCGGATTGAAAAGGTTTTCCTTGGCGATGAGATCGCACGAATTGAAAATTGTCATTCCAGAGCGAGCATTTTCGTTCGTCTATTTTCTCTAGGGAGAAGCTTGACATCTCATCCTCTCTGAGCTGCAGGTTTTATCACCATCACAAGCACCAGTTTAGGGACACACTCGTGTGTTATCACCTAGCGTGCTAAGCGGCTCCCGGACCTCCTCACACCTACCCACTATGATCCTTGTGGTAACGACCCTGTCTCTGGTAGCAGGTTCGCCCTACATGGGGCCTTCTGGACTTGGCCGTGTTGTCTCTGCAGGAAGAATGCAGAATCCACGTTTTAAAAGAGAAATGATTCAAACAAAACAGAGATGGTTGGTGGGAAATGTAAGGTTGAAAAAAAAAAAAACACCGAATGCATTATGATCCCAATAACATTAACACTTTTAACAGGATTTCTCGAAGCGGTCAGTGAATCCTAAAGTATGTGTACGAACGATGGCGGAGATGGGGGAAAATCCACCTTATACTTTCAGTATTCTTGAAATATTACACTTTCTCAGTATTCACTCTCACGGTATTCTTGAAGGTATACTGTTAAGTGCCTTCCTTAATATGAAATAGATGGAATCGCATGACCATAATAACCACCATTCATATTTTCAAGGATAGACTTTATGAAAAAGATGATAGTAAATAAATCCATAACTCGGAGTTGATGTTAACCTTGAGGAGTCACAATGCAGCAGTACTTCTGGTCCGACGTACTGCATGATTCAGTAGTCATGGTGTTGGTCCTGGACACAAGCTCACCATTCACACACACACACACACACACATACGCCGCTTCATGCCCAGCCACTGACGCTTGGTTAACCTTGAGCGCTGAGACAAGGCGTGGGCAGTGTGACCCTGTGTTGGTCAGCTGTGTCTCTGTGGCCACAACACCGTCACTAATACCCCCCTCCCTCGTGTATCGTGTGTACTGGGTACCCTGTGTGGGGGTTTTCAGGCTGCCTCCCTTGAGGATATCCCGAAGCCACTACCACCACCAACCACCATGACTAATACGTAATATTCTTGGCACTAGGTTCCCCCTTCAAAGAGGCCCTGGACGTCGCAATATTGACCCTGCAGTCTCGAGGCAGATTCCACAATCTGAAAGAGAAATGGTTTAGACAAAAGAGAGGTGGTGGAAAGTGCAGGGTAAGCTGACCTAAAGGCATTTAGTTGCACCATGACCTAATCTATAGAGTCCTAAGCGTACGTAGAGCATCATACGTGTGAAGATGCAATGTGTTCATTAACTTATGATCCTACACACCGTAGGAAGGCTGGACAGTTCTCTAAGTCTCTTTTATACCATTTGTGGTTTGTCTTTCTTCGAAACTGACCAAATTATGAGTGGCATGAGGGACACACATCCCCAGACAGAGCAGTGAGTGACTGTGAGACGTGCATGTATACATATAGGTTATCATGTGTGTGTTTACTTAACATCGTTTGGTTAATGTTGGTTACGTTCGTGTGTGATGCAGACGCGTTCTTTTAGGTTTGTGTTTCACTAACGCTGTAGGTAAAGGCATCTCTCGAGAGGAAACGAGAGGTCTTGAGGCTCCTGCCAATGTTCTCGACTTCCTCTCTCACTCGGGCCTTCGGCCAAAGAACAGTGATCTTACATTAGGGATATTAATAATATAGAATCTATCAGCTTCCTGACATCGTGTTCATTATGATAATGAGAGGCTTTGACTCCCTATATATATATATATATATATATATATATATATATATATATATATATATACTTGGTCGTGAGATAATCTTCCTCTGCAAGCCTCCAGATATATTTGCCATTCTGACACTACTTGCCTCCAAACTTGCCACCGTTACAAGTGTTCTGACTAGTATTTTTCATGTCCTCTACTACTGTAGTTTCTTCATGTCCTCTACTACTGTAGTTTCTTCATGTCCTCTACTACTGTAGTTTCTTCATGTCCTCTACCACTGTAGTTTCTTCATGTCCTCTTCTACTGTAGTTTATTCATGCCCTCTGTTGCCGTAGTTTCTGCATGTCCTCTTCTACTGTAGTTTCTTTATCTGATATATTAGCTCTTATTTTTCCTCGTTCCACAGCGAAACATGATTTGCTCTGAAATACCCAAGCAATAGTACACACTTGGTTTGTCAAGTAGTAACCAATCAGTTGCCATAATCAGGACATGTCTAGTGTTCTGCAACAAAATTAAGAGTTGTTAGATGTCAGGCGCAAAGCTTCCTTCACATTTCATTTACGTGTACTGTAAATGGAATTTAGAAAGCAAAACAAAGCAATAATGTTCTGAGTAATTTAGCCAGCGCTGAATACGAATCGTAACCATCAAAAGAGAAAGGCGGAGAGAGATGAGAAGTTAGTAGGACTAATACCTAAAGATGTTGCCTCTTTTTGTTTAGCCCCAACTTGCTATGTAAACTAACCTTCCTTGACTCGGTGTGAGATGAGTGACCCTTTGTGTGCCGAGTAACTCACCGTAACCCAGTGTGTACTGAGTGACCTGACTGTGTGAGGAGAATAGTATCTCATGATATTGTATGAGTTAAGCTACCAATCATGGCTTGCGATGAGGTAAGTGATCCATCTGCACACACTTATAGGGATATATATATATGTATATATATATATATATATATATATATATATATATATATATATATATATATATATATATATATATATTCTTCTTTCAAACTATTCGCCATTTCCCGCATTAGCGAGGTAGCGTTAAGAACAGAGGACTGGGCCTTGAGGGAATACCCTCACCTGGCCCAATTCTCTGTTCCTTCTTTTGGGGGGGGAAAAAAAAAAAAAAAAAAAAATGAGAGGGGAGGATTTCCAGCCCCCCGCTCCCTCCCCTTTTAGTCGCCTTCTACGACACGCAGGGAATACGTGGGAAGTATTCTTTCTTCCCTATCCCCAGGGATAATATATATATATATATATATATATATATATATATATATTTTTTTTTTTTTTTTTTTTTTTTTTTTTTTTTTTTTTTATACTTTGTCGCTGTCTCCCGCGTCTGCGAGGTAGCGCAAGGAAACAGACGAAAGAAATGGCCCAACCCCCCCCCCCCCCCCCATACACATGTACATACACACGTCCACACACGCAAATATACATACCTACACAGCTTTCCATGGTTTACCCCAGACGCTTCACATGCCTTGCTTCAATCCACTGACAGCACGTCAACCCCTGTATACCACATGACTCCAATTCACTCTATTTCTTGCCCTCCTTTCACCCTCCTGCATGTTCAGGCCCCGATCACACAAAATCTTTTTCACTCCATCTTTCCACCTCCAATTTGGTCTCCCTCTTCTCCTCGTTCCCTCCACCTCCGACACATATATCCTCTTGGTCAATCTCTCCTCACTCATTCTCTCCATGTGCCCAAACCATTTCAAAACACCCTCTTCTGCTCTCTCAACCACGCTCTTTTTATTTCCACACATCTCTCTTACCCTTACGTTACTTACTCGATCAAACCACCTCACACCACACATTGTCCTCAAACATCTCATTTCCAGCACATCCATCCTCCTGCGCACATCTCTATCCATAGCCCACGCCTCGCAACCATACAACATTGTTGGAACCACTATTCCCTCAAACATACCCATTTTTGCTTTCCGAGATAATGTTCTCGACTTCCACACATTTTTCAAGGCTCCCAAAATTTTCGCCCCCTCCCCCACCCTATGATCCACTTCCGCTTCCATGGTTCCATCCGCTGACAGATCCACTCCCAGATATCTAAAACACTTCACTTCCTCCAGTTTTTCTCCATTCAAACTCACCTCCCAATTGACTTGACCCTCACCCCTACTGTACCTAATAACCTTGCTCTTATTCACATTTACTCTCAACTTTCTTCTTCCACACACTTTACCAAACTCAGTCACCAGCTTCTGCAGTTTCTCACATGAATCAGCCACCAGCGCTGTATCATCAGCGAACAACAACTGACTCACTTCCCAAGCTCTCTCATCCCCAACAGACTTCATACTTGCCCCTCTTTCCAGGACTCTTGCATTTACCTCCCTTACAACCCCATCCATAAACAAATTAAACAACCATGGAGACATCACACACCCCTGCCGCAAACCTACATTCACTGAGAACCAATCACTTTCCTCTCTTCCTACACGTACACATGCCTTACATCCTCGATAAAAACTTTTCACTGCTTCTAACAACTTGCCTCCCACACCATATATTCTTAATACCTTCCACAGAGCATCTCTATCAACTCTATCATATGCCTTCTCCAGATCCATAAATGCTACATACAAATCCATTTGCTTTTCTAAGTATTTCTCACATACATTCTTCAAAGCAAACACCTGATCCACACATCCTCTACCACTTCTGAAACCGCACTGCTCTTCCCCAATCTGATGCTCTGTACATGCCTTCACCCTCTCAATCAATACCCTCCCATATAATTTACCAGGAATACTCAACAAACTTATACCTCTGTAACCAAGATGTGAAAAAAGGAGAGATAGGTAGTATGTTTGAGGAAAGGAACCTGGATGTTTTGGCTCTGAGTGAAACGAAGCTCAAGGGTAAAGGGGAAGAGTGGTTTGGAAATGTCTGGGGAGTGAAGTCAGGGGTTAGTGAGAGGACAAGAGCAAGGGAAGGAGTAGCAATACTCCTGAAACAGGAGTTGTGGGAGTATGTGATAGAATGTAAGAAAGTAAATTCTCGATTAATATGGGTAAAATTGAAAGTTGATGGAGAGAGGTGGGTGATTATTGGTGCATATGCACCTGGGCATGAGAAGAAAGATCATGAGAGGCAAGTGTTTTGGGAGCAGCTAAATGAGTGTGTTAGCGGTTTTGATGCACGAGACCGGGTTATAGTGATGGGTGATTTGAATGCAAAGGTGAGTAATGTGGCAGTTGAGGGAATAATTGGTATGCATGGGGTGTTCAGTGTTGTAAATGGAAATGGTGAAGAGCTTGTAGATTTATGTGCTGAAAAAGGACTGATGATTGGGAATACCTGGTTTAAAAAGCGAGATATACATAAGTATACTTATGTAAGTAGGAGAGATGGCCAGAGAGCGTTATTGGATTACGTGTTAATTGACAGGCGTGCGAAAGAGAGACTTTTGGATGTTAATGTGCTGAGAGGTGCAACTGGAGGGATGTCTGATCATTATCTTGTGGAGGCTAAGGTGAAGATTAGTATGGGTTTTCAGAAAAGAGGAGTGAATGTTGGGGTGAAGAAGGTGGTGAGAGTAAGTGAGCTTGGGAAGGAGACCTGTGTGGGGAAGTACCAGGAGAGACTGTGTAAAGAATGGAAAAAGGTGAGAACAATGGAAGTAAGGGGAGTGGGGGAGGAATGGGATGTATTTAGGGAATCAGTGATGGATTGCGCAAAAGATGCTTGTGGCATGAGAAGAGTGGGAGGTGGGCTGTTTAGAAAGGGTAGTGAGTGGTGGGATGAAGAAGTAAGAGTATTAGTGAAAGAGAAGAGAGAGGCATTTGGACGATTTTTGCAGGGAAAAAATGCAATTGAGTGGGAGAAGTATAAAAGAAAGAGACAGGAGGTCAAGAGAAAGGTGCAAGAGGTGAAAAAAAGGGCAAATGAGAGTTGGGGTGAGAGACTATCAGTAAATTTTAGGGAGAATAAAAAGATGTTCTGGAAGGAGGTAAATAGGGTGCGTAAGACAAGGGAGCAAATGGGAACTTCAGTGAAGGGCGTAAATGGGGAGGTGATAACAAGTAGCGGTGATGTGAGAAGGAGATGGAATGAGTATTTTGAAGGTTTGTTGAATGTGTCTGATGACAGAGTGGCAGATATAGGGTGTTTTGGTCGAGGTGGTGGGCAAAGTGAGAGGGTTAGGGAAAATGATTTGGTAAACAGAGAAGAGGTAGTAAAAGCTTTGCGGAAGATGAAAGCCGGCAAGGCAGCAGGTTTGGATGGTATTGCAGTGGAATTTATTAAGAAAGGGGGTGACTGTATTGTTGACTGGTTGGTAAGGTTATTTAATGTATGTATGACTCATGGTGAGGTGCCTGAGGATTGGCGGAATGCGTGCATAGTGCCATTGTACATATATATATATATATATATATATATATATATATATATATTGCAACACAAATTTGCATTTGTTCAATGGATCTGGTGAGTTTGTATAGTTGTTGATAGTATAGCCAACGAATTATAGAATCATGACAGAGGTGTGTATCTATGAGAGAAGCGCTAAGTCTACTCTCTTCTTGAGCAGGTTTCCCACAGAGTTATGACGCTGCTTTTGACTTCCTCTTCTGTGACTGGGACAAGGAACAAAGACGGAGGACCCGTGAAAGAAACACTAGAAAATAGTTCCTCCTCTTTTTTTTCGTATTCATCCTGTGTGCGATCAACGTGTGAATACTGTTTGATGAAGGAAGGATCATGAAGTTTCTGATCATCTACAAATACGTTATGTATATTTTTGATAAAACAAAAGCTAGTAATTATCCATGTGAGGTATGATTTGTCCTCTTCACCAAAAGTTAATAAACCGACAGAGACCTTACATGGCCTGCTCTTTTATAGCATGGACATTAATCATTCTACTGTGATTAACAGCGTCTGCAGCTAGACGTAGAGCTTCCTCTATCCTCGATGACTAATTAGTACAGCTTAATAAGTGAATATATTCCCCACCTCTCCCCGTTTTCTTTTTTCCCTGCCTCAGTCACAGTGTGTGCAGTCAAAGACGTAATGAATTAGCCAAGCTTCTCATCATGTTCCTAAGTGAGCAAGTAATTTACCATGACATTGAGTGAGCTGATGTATGTATGTTGCCTGGTAAAAAGGGCTCTGGTGTGAGCTAAGTGTCGTGCGAACACCCCAGTTTGACCCGACTGACCTACGTTGACCCTGAATGAACCCAGAAGCCTCAGTGTGTAACCCAGTTAGAAGCTGAGGGACTTGACGTAACCCAGTGTGAGCCGAGTGACCCACCGTGACCCCGTACCCCAGTTATAAGTTGAGGGACTTGACGTGACCCAGTGTGAGCTGAGTGACCCAATGTGACCCCTTACCCCAGTTATAAGTTGAGGGACTTGACGTGACCCAGTGTGAGCTGAGTGACCCACCGTGACCCCGTACCCTGGCAGGAGGAGGCTGGTGGGAGCAGTATGGCCAGCGAGCTGAACCTGTCTAACGTCGGAGGCGTGTTCGTGGTACTGCTGGGCGGGATGGGCCTGGCCCTCATCGTGGCCATCGGAGAGTTCATCCTCGAGTGCTGGGATATCGCCAAGGAAGACCAGGTGGGTGATCTGCTCTCCTATTTGGGGTTATTAGGGGCGGGGTGTGCGGTGATGGTAGTGGTGGTGACGTATGGTACCCACCTGCAGTGGGTGATGGTAAGGTATAACACCCACGTACTGAAGATGAGAGTGAGGTATAGTGTTTATTCAGCTAAGAGGGATGGAGGGGTAGAACCTTCCTGACGAAGGTGTTGGCTTGATACAGTATCTACCTGCTAGTGGGTAGTGGCAGCGTGCAGTACTTTCTTGCTGATGATGGGGTACAGTCACTACACGATGAGGGTGATGGAGTGGTACAGTACCTCTTTGCTAGGATGATCGTGCTCCACCGTACCTGCTTTTTAGGATGATGGTGCAGTACATAACCTACCTGTTAGGATATTGGTGTGGTAAAGGACCTGCCTGCTGTGGTGATGCGTGTGGTACAGTACCTGCCTGCTGGGGTGATGGTCTGGTACAGAACCCTCCTGCTGGGGTGATAGTGTGGTACGGTACCCGGCTTCTGGGGTACAGTACCTACCTATTGGGGTGGTATGAAACACCATCAAATACCTAGGTAGGATTGCAGAGTGTAATACCTAACCTACCAAAAATACTCGCGTGGTAGTGTGAGCATGATGGTTGAATACAGGAGCAGCTAACTGCTGGAGATAGACTTACCACCTACCTGCTGGAGGCGTTAGTGGGAGGAAGAAACTGTCCGTCTGGTGTGAGTGATGGCGAGGTAATGGTGCCTACCAGTCGGGGGATGACGGATGAATGTGATGACATAGTGCACGCTCATTAAGGCTAATAGGTAGAATCTGGTTGCTGGAAGTGATGGAGTACAGCATCTACCCGACAAGCTGTAACAGGATTACTCAGCTAAAAGAAGGAAATGGAATCACTTAAGACTGAAACTGAGGAACGAGGCAACAACATAGTCTTGAGGGGGGGAGAAAATGGGTGGGTAAGCCAAGGCAACAACAGATACACCATACGCAAGGCAGCGAGGAGCGCCAAGACTGAAATACGTGGCTTGCAGAGGAAGCAGCACATCCATCTGATAAATCCAGGAATAATAAATCTCTGGATGATGTGAGGCAAGTCATGAACATATTGGAAGTTTGCGAAATGAAGGTGACCATAAACTGAGGAGAATCGGGATAAATTGAAGGAGAGGGAACACCGCTAAAGGGAACATTTACGATAGGAAAAATGTGATGGAGTCTAGAAGACGAACTTACAAACTGCCAGGCAGAGAGATGCTCATTAGGCGTCATGATAATAAAACAGACAGCAACGGATGAGGTGAAAAGAGAAAGAAAAACTGGAGGGAGCAGAAAAACTCTGGGAAGACAGAGGAAAACGAGACAGAGCGCCATCCCCGGCACCTAAGGGTTCGGAAGGAAACAAGTCATTTTTGCTGATGGAATGGCGGGAGACGGAAGGATTCTCAATCTCAGGATCGAATAGATCAGATGGAGTCAGGTAACATAAACACTGTTGAAAGTAAACTGAGCGAGGAGATTGAATCTCTTATATAGTATCTTTAAAGGGTGTACAGTGACGGAGAGGGGATGGATCTGCCGCTCTAGGGATAGTATAAAATATTTCAAGGGGATGAGGTTACCACTAGACTTCTTATACTTTCTGAGAAAAATAGTGATGGAAAAGGTCTACCCATTAGGCCTCTCTGTATATAATCCTTCAGTGACGTTACATGAGCAAAACCATATGTTCAAAGATAATATAAAGGAACAGTAAAGAGGGTACAAGAAGCTGACAAATCAGTTGTCGTGCTTGAGGACTTTAACCACAAGTCATTAACTACAAAAGGAAATGTTAGATCCACAGGGAGTAGGAGAGGACTTCTGATACCGGCATGTCAAATAGTTCACTGTGGTTACAGAAGCGGATATGGTAATAATAAAAGCTGATGTCTTCGGGTCCGTTCGCCTTGAAACTTGAAAAAAAAATTATCTGTGGAACTTCACTTGGGAAAAGCGATCATTTCATTCTTTATAAAACTGAGAACATGAGAGATGGCTGTGTGCGTTAGTTTAGAAGATAGATCCTAACCAGGAGACAGAACAAGAAGAGAAAAAATCCGCCTACTTTGAGGAAAGAACTGAAGCCTGAATTCAGGAATACTGAAACTTAAAATGGATGTCGTAGAAACTTAAAGAAGTAGCGAAGGTGGATATTGACTGTAGAGAATGAAGAGTAAGGCAAACAACAAAGACTTGATGAGTAGTTTAACAGATGTAAAGTGACACAGGATTACTTTGTGTAGCTTATAGTGTAGAATAGATATAGGGGACACGGGTGTCAGGCAGGGTTTGAAAAGTATATGAGGGTCAAAGGTACATTATATGGTGACGAGGACAAGAGAGGTACAAAAGACACGTTTCTGATAGGGGAAAACTATCACCTTAAACTAATACATAAACTAGTGAGATGGAAAGGTACGATTAAGGACCCTAATGATTATATCAAGGAACCCAGAAAGAGAAGATATTGACAAAAATGAAGACATATGACAAGAACTTAACCAAAATCTTACAGCTTACCTGTTCTTACTAGGCAGGAAATGAGACATACTCGAGAAAAACGTAAATGAAGTGAAGTCTTCAGATATAAGAAGGTTCATGAAGGAAATGAAGCCATACAAGACACATGGCCCGGATGGCATGTTTCCATTTATACCGAAGGAATGTACGGAGGCCTTGGAAAAGCTGTTGGAGTGTTATGTAAGATCTCGTCCGAGAAGGACAGTAATAAACTGGAACAGAAGAAAACCAGAGTAGTGACGATACTAAAGGAGATATGACACATGGGTAACCCTGAATTATGAATGTTGTGTTGTAAACGAACGTAATAGACAGGACACTAAAGAAGATGATAATATGGACAATTTCTTTGCTAACAGAAACATCTTGAGATACAACATGGAAGCAGATAGAAAAAAAAATTGCTCACGTCTGGTTTATTACATCAGAGTGATACCAATATCCTTGAAAATTAGAAATGAGATGGGTTTTTGATTACCAGACGATCTTGTGACACTGTCTCACACAGGAGAATGAAGATGAAAAGTGGCTTCTAAGGTAGTGATAGAGGATGTCTGGCTAATAAGAACAGATGACGTTCTTTCAAATTGGGTAATCGCAACAAGTAGGGTTCCTCATGGCTCAGTGCTGGGACCACAGCTATTCCTGATCCATGTGAATGATACGCCAGATGAAATCAAATCATAGGATGTGTTGGCTTACGCTATCAGTATCATTGATGATGTAGAAAATAAAAGGGGAGTGCATTGATATAAAAAGACCAGGTAAAAATGCAGCAGTAGTCAGATGACATGAAATTTAATCGTATCAAACATAAAGAAGTGAAGATGGGAAATGGAGTAGACAGATCAATATGCAACTAATATTATGGAAAAACGAACCAAAAGAAAAATTTTGTTAGTAACCGTAGAGTTTACTGAACGCAGAAACAATTAGTCGAGGATCAAAGAGTCCATTACTTAAAATTCGTGAAGAAAATTGTCGCAAAGGAAGTAAAGAAGTATTTTTATAGTGTAAGAGTATTGGATAAATGGCATAAGCCAGTCACGACATTCTAAATGCGGACAGAATACAGAAATATCATCATCTCAACTGTAGTTTACTGGTATATCCACATCCTCTCACCTTTCACATTCCATTTCACCTGCGATCTCATACACTCACACTCCCTTACCTTTCATCTTATCTTTGATGTTCCACTTTCTTTACGTCCACCCAAACTCACCTTGTTCGAACCTTGTCTTTGGGCTCCAACGCTGGCACATAAGCCTGAGCCCATTTACGTCAGTCACATACTCTAATAAACATTCCAGTCGTGTTCGTCCTTTATTACATGCCTATACCTCCTCATCACTTCATCATCTGCCAGCTGTTCCACTCATAACTTTATGTAATTTCCACATTTTCTGTCCTGGATCGCCCAACTTATCTTCTGTCTCTATATCTCATTGATATCTTTGACCACCTGTTCATTACTTCTAATCTCATATCCATTTGTCCAACCTGTAGAATTTCTAAAACTATCCCCAGCAGACTTGTCATACAAGCTACCTCTGTTATCAGTTTCCCCCACATCCCCTTAACCTACTCGTTCTCTTAAGCTCATACGAAAACCATCGACGGGCCAGTGGGAAACGTAGTCTGGTTCACTTCCGACAGTCTCTCAAGCATACCTGTATCCATCATCTGAACGGTTTCCACTAACTTTAGCCGGGTGAAAGCACCTATGATGGGCTAACTTTATTCTTTGACAACACTCCAGGGTTCTGGGTCACTATACTCTAACTTCTTAAGTACTTTGTAATGAGAATCTAGAATTCAAAAACTTTAGTCTTTGATTACGAGGTTGTCCTGAACTTTAAACGGTTTTCCTTTTTTGTGCCGTCAAAGCCAATGAATCCTTTAAAGTCCTCCTAACCCTTTGTACTGGACAGTATTGCTTGCCATGCTAGAATTGCGTCTCACCCCAAATTCTCTCGTCTTCAGGTGCCGATGATGACCGTGTTGAGCCAGGAACTCCGCTTCGTCTTCAAGTGTAAGGGCTCTACCAAACCGGTGAGAAAGAAAGCCTCGGAGTCTGAGGTTGGGAACGCCAGCAACAACCTGTATGGTTCCGATGTTTACAACTACACTGGCAAAAATCCGCTCACTTGATTACCTGACGTGACGTCACACTCTGACGTCACGGATGAAACCCACCCTTGGATGCTTCCCAGCTACGTCCCACCGCCGCCTTCCCCAGTAGACAACCTTCATGCATCGACAGCGAATCAGAACGCCTCTACGAGCAATGAGAACTCCTGCACGGCCAATCAGAACTCCTCCCCATCGTACTGTGTGCCAAGTAGGGCTACTTCGCCTTTGCAATCGGCCAATCAGAGTGAAGAGACATGTGATGCAGCGAGTCTGAGACAGAGGAAAAACTGGTAGTCAGCAAACTGCCTCTTAGATCTAACTTTGCTATCCTCCTCTCAAGCGGTGTGTGCAGTTTCTTTACCCCGGTCGAAATTTTGGTGGTGTCGTCAAGTGAAACTTGTACTGGGAGTCGTATATCCCCCCCGAGATATTTTTTATACCATCCTCCCCCTCCCTCTCTGGCTCGTGAAAAGGTTCAGAGACTTTTGATGCTTAACGAAGGTAAAAAGGCACCACTCCCGGGTCCTGCTTCTCCTCTTGGTAAACTAAAGTGGAGGCATTTTTCGTAGTACCTGGTCGGGTATGAACCGATACGGGACAAGAAACTGAAGAAGGCTAGAAAATAATGACTGTTGTGATAAAGCAACATGAAAGCAGAACATTTTTTTTTAATGGATCAGACTTTTTTTTTTCTTCTTCCCAATGTACTGATCATACTGAGGCAATGTTTCTGTGTGTGTGCTAAATGTTGGTGATTTTCTTCGCCTTGGGCTTATCCCACCATGTTCAGACAATCCAATATCCACATTACTGTACCTGAGCCTTAAAACGGCTCATGTCCCACAAGCTATCCTTTTTTTTTCCCCCGTTCATTGAAATAACAGGAACTAGCAATATGGACACCCTGGTTTTAAAAAGCGTTTCCTTCATATGACCTTACCCAAGAGATCATGACCAGTTTATTGTTTTCATTGATTTATTTGATCAGTATTGACCTTGTCGTCAGTGTGCTGCGCGTGACATTCCCTGCGTCCGGTACCTCAACCTACCTTTGTATATAGAGGTAGGGCAAGCAGCCTTACGCTTTACTGCCACAACCCCCACTTCCCTAACAGTGTGTGTGTGTGTGTGTTTCTGTTGACAAAGATTTAGAAGCCTCAGTTATCTCTCCTGAAGATAACTACTTGACGGATACAGTCAAAACAGGCTGTGTGGTTCCTGTAAATAGCCCGAAATACAGTGGCTCAGATAGTCCTTCTAGTGAATGATGAGAGGGAAAACTATGTTTCATCTCGGAACCAAAAAGTTTAGCAGTTTTTGTGCAGAGCTGTTAGAACCTAGCGTCCATCGGATGGGATGTTCAGAGGTGCACGTTGATTGGTAGAAAGTCCAGAGTTGGCAGTTGGTACGTAATCTGAGTGCTCAGAGCTGGCCAGTGATTGGTTGAACGATCAGTCTTAGCATTTGATGGACAGAATGTTCAGAATTTCATTCTGAATGGTAAATTCTTCAGCGATGGCAGAACGTTTCGAGATAATAACTGACATATGAAACTGGTGACTTCACGTGTTGAGAGCTGGTTGCTGATTGGTGTTGCTGGCCTTCCTCACACTGAAAGCTAGTTGATGATTGGCGTCACTGACAATACTTACGTTGACAGCTAGGAATTCGTTGGTGGATCAGACCTCATCCATGGTGCATTGTAATATGACATCCCAAACACTAGATAGACCCACTACATATGCAAGTTCCAAACCAGTTTTATCCTTCCAAGTTTTTTCTACGAAGTGAGTGTATTCGTGGCTCTGTTCTTGTTGATTTCTGTAATCAATGAGTTCTCCGTGTATATTTAGTGTCTTTTGTAAGTTACCTTTTTTTTTTTTTTAAGAATGGTAATTCGCTAAAAATTATACTTTGACCAGGTCTTCTCCACCCTCAAAGTTCTCCAATTTATATTTCCTATTCGGCAAGTTCTGCCTTCCTCAGTTTTTCTTCAGGTTACGTGCTGCTTAGACCCTGTTCAAAAAGTTCCATCACAATATTACTCGTCAAGTTCTAACCTAGTCAGTTTTTTTTATGTTAAGTTCTCCACTGGCAAAGATTGTTTTAACATCTCATAAAAGTTCGACTGACAAGCTTTATTTCCACTAACATTTCTTTTCCATGTTTTCCATTCATGAACTTCTGTCGTCACTAAGATCTCTTCTCACCAAGAACTTTTGCTCTCTCAAAGGCCTTCCTTCCACCAAGCTCTATTCTCGCTAGTTTCTTTCTCCACTCGTGAAGTTTTCTCACATCACAGTCTTACGAAGTACTCTTGACTTTTCACAACAGGTTATAAACTTGCTAAGTTATACACTCACCAAGATATAAACTCGCCAAATCATGGACTCGCCCAGTTATAAACTTACCAGTTTACACACTCACCTAGTTCAACAACTCAGAGATAAACACTCAAAAGTTATATTCTCACTAAGTTATACACTTTCGAAACTTGACTCAACAAGTTATACACGCATCAAGAGGTACACTCACCAATCACTGTTGTATACATCGGGACAACACAGCAGTATCAACACACCGTAAGAGGATGGATGAGCATCAGCAGCCCAGCATCGCCACAGGAAAGAGTCGGAACCCGACCAGAAGGAATTGTTTCTTTGTTTAGCTGGAGATGATTTTGTTTTGAGTTGGTTTCTAAGTCTCTCTTGCTCTTTTGGTTATTTTGACTTCATAAGTCAGTAAGGTTTGAGGAAGATTTTTTTTCCTTTTGAGTATTATTATATCTTGAAAGAGTTTAGACGTGAATCCCCTTAATAGAAGATGGAGCATCATTACCCGACATTTATAATGGGTAAAGGGTGTAGCTCACGTAGATGCTCAAGTGTTTAGCTAGCTATCAGGAGCTTTGGATCCCACATCTACTGTACATTTTTTTACCATCTTCCTTACCCCCTTTCCTCCCCCTAACACCGCTGGTAACCTTCAAGTATCGTTTCCAGTTATCAGTCAAGATTGTTTACATCACTCCGTTTCTGTCCTAATGCCATAATCATCATCATTGTTAATACCATCCAGGAAGTTACGTGTCATTTTCATCACCGTTGTTTTTTGCGCGGGCAAGTGTAAAAGAAATCACCGTCACTGTCACTGGGATTATATAATTACTTTGGATGTGGCAGTGTCTTGGTATGTTGTTGGTGGCAGTGTCTCGTGTTGTGAAAGTGTTGCCTCACATCTTCTTTTCCTGCAGTTATTATAACCTTCATCGTCTCGCACCTCATTAATCAGTCCCATCCGTCTTTTAAAAAAGAAAATCTTATTCCTCACATTCGTGTTTTCCTTTCACTTTTCTCTCATATTTTTTTTTTTCCTATTATTGAGATGTATTCAGCCTGTATCAAAATGATATAATAGGATTTACTAATATGATGTAATACATATTTCTGAGCCTGACGATGAGCCAAGTAAATACTCTTGAAACTCCTGCTGTCCAGGTTCTGTATAAGACTTGAGTCATATATGGAGATGCACGGTAGCAAGTATAATGGATCCATCATCACTGCAAGTGACTGATCACGAGTTGCTGACTCACAAGCACTGTGAACACACCTCTGCCATGTCGTCTTAGCTTGTCAGTAGAAGGTGAGCTCGATGTGCAGGCTGTGAAGCAGCGCATTTGTTCACTAAGATCCTTTGGTTTAAGGATGACACCAGTGAGGGATTATTGGTGCAGTTCGCCCGTTGTTCCTGAGTGCCTCAACACTCGGATTCTGTTCACTTTAAGATAGAATCATGAAGATGGCAAAAGATTAATTAAAGTTATCCGTACGGCCGTGGAGAAAGCCTTAACTTGCCATGAAGTAGGCCAACCCTAACGATCAGAAATTAATATATCCGATACAACAAATGAACAAGTGTATCTCGGAATCAAATCTAAACTGTCAATGTTCAATTAACAGCAGCAGCAGAAGGTGGTACACCAAAATACGTAACAGTTTCGAAAAAGTATCGTACATGTCCTCATACTGGACAGAGCATCATCAACAAGGAACAGCAGTATGAAATCTTTTCAGGAAGATACGACACTATCGTGCCCAAGAGCATTGTAGAATATATTACGACCTGGTAGATGATGTCAGTGCGGGGACTGCCACTATCTGAAAGTCACTGCTAGACATATACTTCACTGACATCAGTTATCAATAAATAAGTTTATTCAAGTAAATATACAATATACGATTTTATTCCATTTTCAGGTTTATGTTTCCTTTTCAGCGTATTCCTCAGTAAGTAGAGTTGGGTAACAATGTTCCCACTCACATATCCCTATGAAATTTCCATAGTTGTATATCCTCTACATTCACCGTTTTCCTACTGGTTAGTGTGTCGGATAGAGATGGTTATGGGGGTGCCTGCTTCTATACTTTCTCTTCCGATAGAGGGAGAAGTTAGGATACCTTCACTGTCCTTAAGCAGATTACCTCGTCATGTGAACATCACGTCTCTTCTCATCTCTTGTTCGGCTGTACTCCAGGCTGATGTTGACCGGCGTCGTGGTGAAGATGACAGACCTTGGTGAGGTTTGACTGGCCAAGTGGCGAGGTTGACAGGCGTCGTGAAGAAATCAACAGGCTTCGAGGTGGGGAGACCTTGGTGTGGTTTGACTGGCCAAGTGGTGAGGTTGACAGGCGTCGTGGTGAGGTGAACTGGCCTCATGTTGAGGTGATAAAGGTGACTCGGCATCTCTCAGGTCTGGTGTAAGTAACTAATTCGGATCAGGTCAAGTGAGGTGAGCTTATATGTGAGGTCATAGAGACACAGCAGGATCAACTGTGACGACAAAAGCAGCAACTTCACAGGGGGCTGGTAATATTCGCTGGGCCTTAACGTTATTGAAATCATTTAATTCCACCACTTAATGAAATCTTGATAGCTTTACCTATTCAGTCCGTTTTAAAACTGCCTTTCCCAGGACACGTATACTGAAGCTGCTCTCGGACTTATAAAAGTGATGAATCTGTGGGAACTTATCTTTCTTTTTCGACTCTTCAAGTTTTCAGCATCTTGATGGATTCTCATCATCAAAGCAGGCAGTATACAAAGTCTGCCGTGTCCGAGGCTTTTGTTTTATTTTGTTTGAGATGTGTATCATTTTGGCCAATTTATCCTATTGGTTTACATCTGATCTTTCCACTTTGCCATTCATTTGTTTTTTCCTACCTTCTTCAGCCTAAACTGATAGGAAGGCTGTGGAACACCAAGGTACTGAGCGAGGCTCTTACAAGCTAGTTCAAAGATCAGGAAATGTTCAGATGGACGACCGTCATCAAGTGGATCATGTCCGTTGGAGTGACAGCAGCAGCAATAGGAAGATGCGTCCATAATGTACCAGAAGCAACTGTCGTTGGTACCTTCTATCATTGGAGGATCTAATTTCACTTTGTAATCCATTCTTTTAAGTCATCATCTTAGACGAGAATCATGGATCTGCGAATAATGACTACAGTTCGTTAAATCACGTTGAATTCTCCACTCGATGGACCAGGTACGTACCTCTACGATCTCACTCGCAGGCGTTCTCTGCTGTTGGCCAGAGTACCCACACGAGCCGTGCTCGACACCGACATTCATTCAAAGTCTTCGCCTTTCACCCTTTGCAGACCTAAAAGCACCTCCACCACACCAAGATCCACGACAACTGCCGAGACACAGTGCTGTCTTCGCACAGTGCATTCAGACATGGTATAGCAGACGTCCTTTTTATCACTCTCCCATTTCACAGTTGATGTTACGGGGGCGTAATATCTTTAGAGGATTTAACATTGCACTGAACGATATCTTCACACCACCTGATTAGATTATGCCGCTATCTTTCTTTGATCTGTCTTTGCTCCTGATTTCTTACGTGCTACAGAGGTTACCCGTCTCGTGATTATCATTTTCTTTTTTTTTTTCCACCAGGAAAATTAGTCTCGTAACCATCATAGGTGTTGGGACACGTACTTCATCACGCCCGCCTCTCGCACACTGTTTAGTTTACTCTTCCACTAACCAGATCTCTCGGGTCCTTAGTGCTTCTCTGACTCCTCCTCCCTTGCATGACTCTACCCTCAACTTTAACTTCAACTTTCCCACTGTCAAAATGATTGATTTTTTACTTCTGTTTTTCTCTCTTTACCAGAACACTGCACGGCGACACCACACATCTCTCTTAAAGCGAAAACTATGGTTCACGTTTGCTCTCGGCATCCTTCTTCCATACACAAACGTAAAAGCTACTGAATTTACCCATCTCCGCTGAGTCGACTCTCAGAACGGAATCGTCTCCATAAAGCATCCGTGGCAGCTTCCATTCTTTTTGGCCATTGTTTATCTGTACCACAATCAGCCTAGCTGACTCTCACCTCACGTAGTGTCCTATCCATGAAAATATTAGATCCCATTAATGGTATTCAGTACTCTTCCATGCATACTAAATAGAATCAGAACTTTCCAAAGTCTTTATATATGTATTTTACCTTAAAATTCTTGATTCCATAAAAGCTGCATAAGTTTCCAATTTTTCTTGTGAACTTTCTCGACTAGGTGCAAAAATGTGGTCTACATTGCCTCTCACCGCTTCAGAATTCTAACTTTTTTAACATACCAATAAAAGATTCTCAGCCCTATTCAATGCCTCACTATATTGAGAAAACTTTATACGTAATTCCTACGATCTTGTGCTGTCTCCCTGCTGTTATATCATAGGACAAGCACCTTCTCTGTTGATCAAACGCACGATCACTTTTCCACGTTGTGATGCAAACTCTTCATGTCACTTCAGCTGCTGTTTCACTAGTTCACAATTTCCTTCACCACTCCGTCTGCTGATACTCTACAATTTCTAACTTATTCCTCATTATATATATATATATATATATATATATATATATATATATATATATATATATATATATATATATATATATATATATATCCCCCACTTCATACTCCACACATCTAATGCCCAGTGATCTTACACTGTCCCCCCATCAGTTCCATCAAATGCTCTTGTCATCTCTCAAGACCTTCCTCCATCCTTTTCCATACACCATTTTCTATCTCTGCCCATCACTGCCTCACGGATGAATATCATTCTTCAACTTTTCGCCCATCCGTTTTTTCAGGATTTTCATTAACCTTCGTTTTATATCCTCCCTGTTCACCTTCCACCGTTTTCTTTAAAACTTAAGTAACTCGTGATTCATGTTTTTCCCTTGTGTGTGTTCGTTCCATCATGGTTTTTTCCGCGATCTCAATTGTTCTTGGTATCTTCATATACCACAACTTTTTTCTTCACTTCGCTCTAGACATAATTTTACATATTTTCTGACGTTCATTTGAGTCTGTTCTCCAGCGTCTTCCTCCAGTATTATCATCTCTTTCATCTAAGTTTTAGTTTCATCAAATCGTGCTTTCATTTCTCCTTTTCTGTATAATCCATCCTAATGATTCCAATAACCTCTAAAGCCTCGTCTACTCTCGCAGCCTTTAAGCGTCACGAGAGACAGTCAACCTTACTCTCTACCTATCTATGATATTAACGCATACTTCGTCGAAGTTCACTTGGAAAATAAATCCTTGCATTTCAATTCATCAAGTTCTCAACCTTCATTGTTTTTTTTTTTTTTGTCTTTTTTTTCGTTTGAGGGCCTATAGCCTTCGACTCCGCAGAATAAAATGCTAAACAAATGTCTGTAACATGAGACACCCTTCACCTAAACTCCTCATAAACCACACATTACACATACAACTTCAAACATTTGCACAGAAAATGTATCTAATGTTCCCTTTTCTACCTTATTTCCAGCTGTATCTACATCATATATATTTCTGGGTGTCCTTGTGAAGATATATATATATATTTTCAACACTAATCCCCAGATATTCACATTTTCAGTCAACTTATCATCATCATCATCACCACATGTACATGAGTCTCCGCATCTACTTCCTCAACTACCCTCTGATGGTCTGTTGAAAAAACTTTCCTCGGAAATGTTGCTTTCAACATCTGAGATTTTTTTTTTTTTTTCGATTAGAATAGACAAAGTGGCTTAATGATCAGAGTACTTAATCTCTGCTATTCGGAAGAAAGAAAAATTAAAGTTATTAAACTAAAATTGCTTTGACATTTGCTCATATTGATCGTAGGATGTGGGTACATTTGTAGTTGGGCAATTTGACTGAATGCTCATAACTAGCTGAAGCCATTTGCAAATTCGTGACACTAAAGCCCTAATGGAATCGTATCAGAGAGCGTACGTTGAGTACTAACACTCCACACAAACAGCTTTCCACCTAACGTCTTTGACCTACTCCAACAGCAATCTAATACGAGATACATCAGAGGAGGAGCTGTAGGAATCTTAATCTCCTTTTAACCTTATGGAGGTGCAACCTTGCCAGATGCTGCAGGAGTGTGTGGGTGGTGTTGAGGGCTCTGGTAGGCTCCAGGAGCGGGTCTTCGTTTGTTGCTGCTTTTGTAAAGCTACGAGACCCATTCCTGGATAACAGCCATGAACCCCCCGCACTAGAGTCTCGGGAGATTAATGGACGACTGTAATCCAACCCGTTAGATAAGTTGACACGCTAAGAACCCATGCATTATTGAGGCTTATGTGAAGGAAACAATGATCCTGAACGCATAACCTATCATCCACGCTAGAGAACAGCTAATGACTGTTACTCAGTCCTTCAGAAATGGCATTGTCTGAGTTAGGTCGAGGCACTTGCACTGAAGTGAGACTGTAAGGAGTTTTTACATACAAACAAAACCAGGCTGAGACACTGTCTCTGTCTTTTCAGGGGAAACATTGAATTGGAAAGAGCAGCAACTCTCCCTGACCTTGAAGCTCAAGGCAACAGCGTCCCGCGTGATTCTTTACCTAATGTAGCAAGATATCTTTGATGGTGCAGCACTGTCAACGCAAGGAATCTAATAGAAACTTGGAGGTTTTGAAGAGAATATACAGACTAATCAAATGCCTTTTGTAGGGTCGTGGGATGTAAATATGGAGAGGCTTGATGGTCGATTTTTATGTTGAACCAAGAGTAGAAATATTGGCCCGAGACGGTCGTACACGGGGTCCTACTACACATGTACTTAGCGAGGTTACCCCATTTCCAAAGCAGCTTTTTTCCCCCCCTCCACAGAAAGCTCACAGGATAAATGTTGACTGAAGAGCGCAGTTCATTCGTAAATAGACACAGGTGTACTTCGATAGTCTCAAATATGGTCAGTAAGGACCAAATCTGGAGGACTGTTGGCAAAAACCTGGTGATGTTCTTAGTGTGATTCAAGAGCAGCATCTCCAGCTGGCTTCACCTTCCCTTGACTTGGATAATGACGCACACTTTTGCTGCTGCTGCTTTACTCATTTACAGTGAATCAATGAGAGGCCTTTGCAAGACAGTTCTTTATGCAACTCTTGTGGTGTATCGCCACGTTACCCTTTACAGGAAAAGGCGAAAAGACGGTCTGGAACATCGCAAGTTGCACCTTCATTTATACCCCCACGTCCGAAATAAAGCACTGAGAAGATCCGTTAAAATACTGATCATTTGGTTGCTCTGCCTTATTCAGCGACGTCTACCAGCGGGATAATTGAGATGCAAGTCACCGTTCTACGTAAAAACAATGGGAAACATCCAGCTTTCTTTCCAGGCTAACTCTTTGTTGGGCCTGGCGTTGTTGTAAGCTCAACAACAATACCTTCCCTCCCTTCCTGACTAGTGTTGGGAGCAAACTACGAATGGCTGAATGCTGCAGTGGACCCATCTTCCCTGGAGCTGGAAAAGCCTAGGAACTCATACACTGCGTGTGGACACACAATGGAAGGGAGACTTTCCTAATTGCGCTGAAGCGACCTGAGCTGTACTACTCAATTGGAAAGAGCCCGGTACTACAACAGGCAGGAGAACTATTAGTATGTTCTCTAGGTTTGTGCAACGTTCTCTGACGCGAGTAAAGTCTGTTGCTTATCGATTATTATGTGATGTCCTAACACTTAAATAAGGCTAGTGACCGCTTCTCTTTATCAGTTTTCAGTGTTTCGTATATCTGTGTGATGCTGACTATTAAGTAAAATGAGCGAAGTCACACCATTAGCTGTTATCATTAGAAAGTTTGAAACGTTAAGAATGTGTCAAAAGATAGAAAAACATCGTGGCATTCTTTAATCGTCAGTCCTCACTTCTACAATCATTATATAGATTTCTGATGTAAAAATCATAATCATCTCGGCGATCTGTACACAAGGCATGCTTTAGTGTAGGCACGTACAGATTTTTCGGCGATCACGACTTTCGTCGTCAGAGAACCGCTTCCTCATGACCCTGATGCAGTTCCCTTTGATTCTCAAGTGACAGACATTTCTCATCAAGGAGGAGGAACGTGTCCTCTTTCTCACAATCGAAGAACGTTAGGTGATTTCTGGATGCTTCACCACACAGCACTGGAGTGCAAAATGAATCTCGTAGCCATGAAGTGTGGAGGTTTGCTGGCGGTCAGTTCGACGTCCTTCAGACAGCTCGTTGACATCAACGAGTCAGCAAAAAGAGGTTCTTGAAGAAAGCTTCAGTAGTGTGTTGAATCGGTGGAATTCTATCTGTTGTTATCGTTTTTCTCTTGTCACTCGTGCCAGTCAGGATGCCACACCATCGGAAAGACAGAGGTGGATCTGTTCGCTTTTATTTTCCAATCCAGTCCCCGATACCCTTCGTTTCCAAAGAGATCTGAAATGGTTGTTACATCAGGATTTGCATGATATCCTCAGTCGTATCGTGGATGCTCGAGAAGTCTGTTGTTACCTTCACTCCCAGACTTGGGTATTTATGTATGGATCCTTCAGTCCCCTTACTCAGGTGTGTTGGGATGTTAGGAAGGAAACAAGGTTTTTTGTCAGTCATTCTTTGAGTAGGAGGATCACATTGTTTGATCGTTTCTTGTTTAGATTATCATCAAGCACTATAGTTAATGGTCAGTTTCCATTACCTTTTATTTCAGTAGACTCGTTCATGAGAGGTCTTATGGACTTTGAATCTCCTCCCTCACAGCTAAACTCTACATAAAGCTGTTCTTAGTGAAGGTTACTCCGGAACATGGGATATCGATCTCATTACATAGGAAGCACTGCGACTATTGCTCCTGGTTTCTACCGCACGTCCTGATGCGGTATGTCATACATCTAGAGAATCTTCAGAGCATGCACATAGGATTCAATTTACTTTTGATATGTTTTTAAGACGAATCTGATTTTATTTTTTTTTTTTCCTGAACAGAATTAGTTTGCTTTCTTTTTCAATATGTAATCAGCGAGTTATATTTGTATCCCGATAATCCATTAATAGATTATTTTCAGATAATGGCTCGACCTCGTGAGCATGAAGATACGGCTCTTGTGCACGATAGTGCGACTCTTGAACACGAAGAAACAACCCTCGAGTATGATGGTGTGACCTCTGTTCTGACCCGTAAGGGTCAGGTCAAAGGCCAGGCCCATCATACATAACAGGTCTTACCGTCGCGCATCAAAGGTTACTCGTTGACGAGCTCAGTTTTGTCTACCTTAACGAAAGGCAGACGGAGGAGGAGACGAAGTGAGACATTGCCATATACTGGCCGCATTGAAATCATGGCAGAGTTTTATGTACACTAAGTTACAGACGACTCGCGTTCCGTCATTGGCAGTGATGATAAGAACCCGACGTGAATTCATCCATTTTCCATACAGAATCTGGGCCTTCGGAATTTCAGGTAATTGATCCTTTGGTTCACTAGGGCAAGGCCTAGAGATAGGTCGGTCTATCTCTCTGATCTCTAAATTCACGTTTTACATACATCAGTTTACTGTTTGAAATCATTTATCTCCCCGTGAGGTTGTAAGACCTGAACAGATGTTTGTGGTTGATTCACCTCAACATCACACCGCCATCTCTGTTAATATTTTGGGTGAAATGAATGTTTACCTTGCCAATATATTTTTTCTTGTGTAAGTATTGTATTCTGAAGTGACAAATATATTGCTCTACGTGTATGTTGCATGTTGTCAGTGTTATCAGACGGAGGCAATGGTGCCACTCGGGAAGAAATACATATAGTTTTATAAGGTAGGAATGATTCAGTCACAGCGACACCCCCAGGTTAAACAGAGAAGTGAACACTACAGTTGTGCTGGATGGCTCGAATCATGCCAGGTTCGTGTGAATTAACGTAACGCTCCTTGGCTAGTGTACAACTTACCCATCAGTGACGTGCACTGTCGCACCAAAGAATCTGATGAGCGGATCTGTGAACTGATTTGTAAATAGGACGGGCACAGTTCAGACATATCCGTACATTGAAGACAGATACATCAACCATTGCCAGACGTCGCCCACTGGTTGGTCAAGGTCTGATGTCGCCAGGCAACAAGGAATTTCGTCCCGTCTCAGACCTGGTTTCTTGCCTATATATATATATGTATGTTAAATAGTCCTCATGTACCATCACATTTACGACTGTAACCATGACGCCTGCGCTGTGGGGCGGCAGAAACGGCTGGTGGCTGATTATGAGCTTAGTTTTGTTGCATGAAAAATAAGAACAGCACAGGGGGGATGAAAACTTGTCTGCTGCCTGCAGTTAGGACTGTCTCACAGAATGCATCTCTCAATTGGAAACCAGGTAACAGCTATCACTACTGATCTGTGGAGGCTTCAAATGTTATGAGCCGATTATGGTTCACAAGGCAAAACAAAGTTAAGAGAGTTCACCAACGGTTGCATATTGTCAATTTCCATAAGGTGTGATAATTCAACACACAAAGCATGTGTTGAATGGACATGCTTTGTTTCAGCTCAAAAAGGAAAAAAAAAAAACCGCAGATTTCACTGGCTTTGGCACAGACGACACTACTTCACTCAACAAGTGTTTCGAAGAAAGCCTGTAGCGACTAGGATCTATCTACCCCAGCACCGGCAAAACACTGTGATTGGTTCCGTGAACCGTTTCTTTTGTTGTGTTTAATCGACCGCGAACTCGGTGATCTTGTACTGTAAATGCAACTGACTTAGAGACACAGCAACAGCAGGTGATAACCTTGTTGAATTATCGGTCGTCTTATACAATATTGACGCTACGATACGATTTAATGAAAACGTTGTGTTTCTTCTTGCGTTATTTACGTTCCGAGTGTAGATTGAATATCTTCAGACAGTTTGAGTATCCTAAGCAGGTAAACAAAGCGTAAGTTTTCGAATCGTAGGCTTTCCATCGAGAGGCGTACGTCTGGCACCGCTCTTCACTCCTGGCAGTGAGTGCTGCTCTCTCTTAACAAGATGGTATCGACAGCAACCTATTCCAAAACACTTGAACTACTCTACTTACATTTTAGGGGGAAAACGTATTTACATTAGAGAATGAAGTATTACTAATTCACACTAAATGCCAAGCCTAGTCAGCCACCTCTCGTTCTTGCCACCCTCGCCAGCGACATCAAAACAGTCAGGTGTTCTACCGTAGCGGGCGTGAGGGCTGTTGAAATCCAGTATACTTAAGTTTTGTAAAGATTTTATGTAAGACAACAACGTTTTTTGGAAGTTATCCGTAAAACACAAACTGTAACAACAGAAATTGCCATTGTGTACGTAAGGATGGAGTCTGTAGGGGCGGTGTGCTGAACCCTCCCAGATCCCAATCGATGAAGACGTCTACCACGAAGCTGGCTGGACTCGGAGACGACATTGCTTATGTACTGTTTCTCTCTCACCAGCTGTCTACGACGGACCGCTCTCCAGCACCACCCCACCAGTCCTCCACCATTACCCCACCAGCTCTCCTACCATTCTCCACCATTACCCCAACAGTCCAGCACTGACAGTTCTCCGCGACTTCTCCAGCAACTCCTCTCCACCAAACTTTTTCTTTCTAACCCACTGTTACTATCACTCCCGCTACATCTTCCGCTGCACTGCTGTTACTACTACTTAATACCGTTACTACAACCATCGATACTGTTACTACAACCACTAACATACTACTGTTGTACAATTGCTGCTACGTGAGCTAATAATCCTCGACATCTACAACTCCATTAAAACTATCCCGTTATTACTACTGTTATTTCTAGTGTCGTACTGTTTATACCACTATTACTCTCCTACTTTGATATTATGAATACTGATTTAGCAAGCACAAGTTTTATACCACTTCGATGCCACTGCTAATACTACTGTTTACTATTGCTATTAGTAATACTACTACTACTACTCCATTAATGCTACTACCACTACTACGACTATTACCACTACATCTCTTGCCCCGCCCTCCAGACTCCGTCCACCATCAGTCCCCTGACCAATCTCTGTATAGACTGCTTCACCTAATTTTTATATGTGTTTTTACCGTCTGGATTGTTTTCATCGACCCACTGTAAGTATTTACTGGTAAATATAACATTTTAAACAAGTGATTCTTTTACTGGATCCTAATAACTGGTTACTGTGGGATAGTCTTAAAGCCTACGCTCTTTTATTTAACATCCTTTCTTTAACTTGTAACCTTATCCACTCGATATGATTTCACTCTATTTGTCAACTCTCTTGCCAATCCCTTCTCAACCCAGATCTTTTTCTCGAACTGAACACATTTCCTCTCTTATTCAGACCAATCCAACTTCTCAGAATGGGTATGCGGTAACTCAGATTATGTTCATCAGCGCAATGTCATAAAATCTACCTACATCTCTCCAAACCTCGCTTGTTTCCTCCAACTAGACTCCAACTTCCATTCTAAGGCACCTGAAACAATGAACATCACACAATCTGCTTCCCTAAAGCAGGTATCGCGATCACTTTCCCCTGAACAGATATTCCACATCTATATGAGTCAACTTCACCCCAGTATGAAGTATGGCTTGCATATCTGTGGTGGGTTTTCCTTTGCTTCTCTTTTACCCAGAGTGGGATCAAAATCTGTCCATCTCGCTGACCGTCTTGAATAATTTCTCTTAGCACACCCTCCTGTCTGCCATACTGTTGCTTTACATTTAATTTTGATGGTTTTATTTTACAGGTACTATTTCGGCCACTACTTTCATGAGCTGAGGATGTGTGACCTGACTCCTAAGACCTGGTCCTGCACTGTGCGTCTGACTTCCTTTTCCCAGTTTCTGTGAAGAGATCAGCCACACGGAGTAACTATTATGATGCCTCTTTCTCCATAACAGCGAAACTGGGATTCCCTTCCTCTTTTCCTTTCTTCCTATACTCTGTCCACTCCCAACAGTCGGACATATCAAATGCCTAAGGTGAAATTATTAACCTGCTTCCAGCAACGTGACTTCGACTGGACCATATTTACTTCTGCCCTTGACATGTCGGCTACGAAAAAGGAAGATCTGTAAAACTCGTCGGTAAATTGTGGTTCCCTCACTTGTTTACATCAAACGACGCTGTGAAGCATGAAGAGATCAAGTGAGTCACATTGATGCTGGAGTTTCTTAAAGTGATGAAAAATGTATTTCTGAAGCGATGATATTCATGGGGAGAAAAATACATTTCGCATTTCCTCCAGTGACATGAGCGTCTGGTAGAAGAAAGTTTTCGCTTACTTATTCTACACTTACGAGTGTACTGGAAGAAGACTTGTGATGCTATTCATACGACTGGATTCACGAAGGATTCCAATATCTTGTACAAGGTAAACAGTAGTTTAGACTTTTTTTTTTGTAAAATCCATTGTAAAGAAAAAAGTTATGTATAGCCATGTTTCACTACTGTAGAATTTCAAAATTATGTATAGCCATGTTTCGCTACTGTAGAATTTCAAAATTATATATAGCCATGTTTCACTACTGTAGAATTTTAAATGCAATGACTTTCAAAAACCTGATATACGCCGTGTTGACGCGGCAAATGATTCTTAATAATCAGTTAATTCTCCAGTGACGAAGTTTTTTACGATCCACGCCTCACATCAAGACGACTTATGACTGACTGTAATAAGTTACACCTAATTTCTTATGTTCAAATTGTCAGTTTCTTCTTGTATCATCATCTCTTCCTGCATTGATGCTACAAGTCTTAACTCATGAACGGCATCCGGAGACTCTACCACTAAGGGAAGAGTGTGAGGACGCATTACCGAAGGAACTTCTGGAAAATCTACCACTAAGGGAACAGTGTGAGGACGCATTACCGAAGGAACTTCTGGAAAATCTACCACTAAGGGAAGGGTGTGAGGACGCATTACCGAAGGAACTTCTGGAAAATCTACCACTAAGGGAAGAGTGTGAGGACGCATTACCGAAGGAACTTCTGGAAATCAGGACTGCAAAGGTTTGTTGATGTTTCACAGTGGATGCCTGAGATGTGTGGACAAGCAGAATTCATCTGATACGAGTAAATCTTCTATTTTACTCACACCATACCACCAACCAATGCTATTACCAGGAAGTTAACATTTTCCTTGTGACCTCTTTGGTAACATACTGGGGGGCAGAATCTCGTCAACAGTGACACATGCGTTACATACCTGACTGCCAGTCTTGCACTACTGAAGTATGTAAAGACGTGAAAAGACAGCAGACAAAAGGAGACTAGAAAGGAGTGCTATAAAGTTTCCTTTTACATCGCAGTGACTCAAGAACAGAGACCGCTGAATGCACATTGTTCCAGTGAATGACGACGTCACTAATTTGGTGTGAAATATGCAAGATCCATAAAGTAAGTGGGTGCACCTGACCTTTGAGTAGTTTATCAAACAATTTTGGTGCCTTAGTTTCCCCGAACGTAAGGGAGGATACTTACGAATATAATTACTACGAACCCCTACTACGACTAATACAACTACTACTAATATTACTACTACTACTTATATTACTACTACTACTTATATTACTACTACTACTGTCACTTTTGCTACTCCTACCACTACTTCTATTACATTTGTTACTACTACTACTTCTATTACTACTATTACTGCTGCTACTACCACTACTGCTATTACTATTATTTCTTTTACTACTGCTACCACCACTGTTACTACTAATATTATCAGTGAGGTATCGAGAACCATAATCACCTACTATATCCTCCGGCGAGTTGAAGTAGAAGGCCTAAATCATTGCTGTTATAGAATCTTTAACGTTGTTGAAAAAATCCATTTGTCACCACAATGAAAATTCCGGGTTCTACATCAAAAAGTAAAAATCATTATCACATGGAGGTGGTAAAATATCCAACAACGTCCCGCTGAGAATTCTCAATGAGGTATCCAGCAACACATGAGGGAAGATTCCTCACCAACACATACATAAACAGACCGAATTCTAATACACTTTCCATATCTTTTTCTGAGATACGTCGAAAACGTATATCATACACTTTCCTGAGCACCTTAATGGCTATAAATATGTACCTTGGCGGGAGGTAGATTGAACATCTGAGGCTATATGAATTGCAAGTGTTGAACACTACCACATCCACTTCATTTCCAGCATCATCAGTATAAGAAGATATAGTGGTATACGTAACGAAGGACAGATGCAAACGTTATAGCTGACGCAACGCGCACCCGTGAACGTCACTGACCGTGCATGAAACCCTGCAGAGCAAAAGTGATGATAAACGAACGTAAGATAACAATCTGGAGAATGCTGGTCTTCACACTTGTCGTTCACCTGTCAGACTGGTATGTCATACAGCGGCTCCTTCAAGAGCCTATGTCCACAGCCTAATATATGAATTTTCCTCTGAAATTTCTCCATTACTTATCCTCACCCAAGTTCATCTATCTTTTTTAATAGTGATGTGGCTGGAGATCAACACCAGCTAGCTTGGTTGGTGCCACGATGAAGCAGAAACATAAATTTGCCTTCTCGTGTGACTTGCAGGCGAGCATGCGACCGTGAGGAAAGTACAGGCCGGTTGAGGAGAGCCTTTGGACATGTTGGAAAATAGCTCGATACCCGAGACCCTGCTGGCTGGAATGTAACTAGGGATGGCTACCTATCGTGAATGTTGACGAGAGGGGCTGTCGGAGCCTGAGGAACCTGGGAGAGGTTTGTTTCGGTGGATTCTGTATGATAATGGTGAACAAGAGAGTGTAAGGGAGAGAGAAGGAATGTATGAACTTAGCAGAGCTTAGGGTTTAACCGAAGTTCATATAGTCAATTGATTTGAATGAATGATCCTCATTAAAGTATGACTTAGTGCCTCAGTAGTGACTTAACATTTACAGTGTAGACGCAACCATGTTTCACTAGTGAAGATATGTAAGGGACGGCAATGTATCCCACTGGTAAGACTAGTCAGAGAAAGTAGACCACCCGAAAATAAAGGCAGATCCGGATCATTCATAAAACATTAGGTAACCTCGGAGACCCTGTTACCGCTAGACAAGGGCAAACCAGGGCTAACTTGAAGGTTTGGACACCGAACAGTTAAACTATCTTGTTCGTAGTGTGAACTCCGAGACTGATACGTCTGAGCACTTCTAATTCTCAATTTGTCTCCTTTCAAACTCGCACCCCAACTAACATGTCCCTCAACCCTGCTGAACCTAGTAAGATGATTTGTTCATAGTTACTCTCAACTTCCTCCTTTAACACACCTTTCCAAACTCAGTCACCAACTTCTGCAGTTTCTCACTCGAATCTGTCACCAGTGATGTAACAACAACTTTTTCATTTCCTAGGCCCTTTCATCCCTTACAGACTGCATACTCGCCCCTCTATCCAAGAGACTTGCATTTACAACCATGATGACATCACATACCCCCTGCCGCAGACCAGTCATCACTTGGAACCGTTCACTCTCACCTCTTCCTACTCGTACACATGCCTTACACCCTTGATTAAAATTTCTCATTGCTTCCAGCAGCTTTCCTCTCAAATCGTAAATTCTTAAGACCTCCCACAAGGCATCTCTATCAACTCTATCATATGCTTTCTCCAGATTCATTAATGCCAAATACATATTCATCCGTTTTTCTAAGTATTTCTCACACATTCTTTAAAGCAAACACTTAATCCTCACATCTACCTTTTTTGAATCCACGCTGCTACTCCCCAATCTGGTGCTGTGTACATGTATTTACGCCCTCAGGCACTATCCTCCCATACAACTTGCAACATATACTCAACAAACTTATCCCTTTGTAGTCCCCTCTGTCCCCCTTGTCTTTATACAGTGATACTGTACATGCATTCCGTCAATCCTCAGGCACCTCGCCATTATCCATACATACAGTGAAAATCCTTACTAACCAATCAACAGCACAGTCATCCTCTTAAGAAATTCAACAGCTATACCATCACTCCAACCGCCTGTTCACATTTCGTCTTACGTAAGGTTTTCACCACTTCTCTTTTCATCAAACCACTCTCCCTGACCCTCTCACTTTGCATATCATCCCGGCCCAAGCACCCTACATCTGCCACCCTGCTTATCAAATACAATCAAGTTCTAAATATTCACTCCAATCTCCTTCTCACTTCATCACTACCTGTTATCACTTCCCCTTTTACCCCCCCCCCCCCCCCCCCCACCACCAATGTTCATATTGGTTCTCTTGTTTTCTCACAATATTAACCTCCTTCCAAACATCTCTTTGTTCTAAAATTCACTGATACTCCCTCATTCTAACTCTCATTTGTCTTCTTTCATAAGCCCTCCACCTTCCTTTTTAACCTCCTGCCGCTTTCTCTTATATTTTTCGTGCCGTCTGACGTATGTAGGTCGGTGCGGTGGCTTCCATCGAAAACGCACTTTTTGGTTTATGAAGCGTCAGTTTTGTAAAAGCAATAACACCTTCTCCATATACACGTATGACAAACGCTCAGAATTCGTAACTAGAACTAAAATCACAAACTGTGCACACAGAGACTGTGATGGAAACACCACTAGCCATTCGATCAATTTCGGGAAAAAATACAACTCCGGCATTTCTTGATAACCCGACCAACTGTTGCCTCTGAGGGGCAAAACCAGTAGGACCCTCCAGCAGCGGCTGCATCAGGAGATGAGCATCCTGTAGGTACCATTAATCCTGGCTACAGCAGCTGTTGGTACCATGGTTCAGGCGGATCAGGAAGCCATCACTACGGGGAAACGGACTTGGCCGCCGTCCTGGAGAGATGAAGACGGATGCGACTTGTTTAACTGCCGCTACTCTCACTAAATAACGACTGTTGCCAGACTTAGGAACAATGCCCCAGCGAAGATGGCAGGAGCGATCGGTGAACACGGTGCTTCAGTGAAGATATTGACTTAAATGATAGTTTTGTAAGACTTCCTCTGTGAAGGAGACGAAGAGATGGAAACGTTGTGGATGCTGGTCCAGGAGAAGAAGTACTGCCTAATTACTTTGGGAGTGGGTGTGAGGTCTGAAGATGCCACTCCCAGTAGCTATGAGTCAAGTTAGCTCAAGGATATCATAATGCTAAGTGAATGTACTCCAGCTATTAAAGAATGGAACATTACCCCGAAGATACAGATGACCAAAAACACTAACAGCACACAATCGGATGATCATCTCTGGCTAAGATCGTGTTCAACTATTGTTTCACTACCCGTTACGAACTGATATAAACAAGAATATCATCAGCTCAGGTGTCTCACAGTCGCAAGGCTTTCCTGTGTGGTAAATGGCAGAGTGTCTGTAGCCAGTGATAGGGAGACCTGGAGTCTACCACTTACACAGCCTTCAAGAACACGGGCCATTAAGGGTACATAATACATAGCAAACCAGAGAATGTATAGTGTGTTGTAACATCACTTAACGACTGCTGCCATGTCCTTATATCACAGGTAACCCGCAGGTTAGAGTGGATATGGCAGCATGACCTTAACGGCAGCAACAATGTCTCGAGGACTCCATGTGGAGTTCAAAGGTCAGCCTTAGTCATACCGAAGTCCTCGAGGCTCACGATGATATATTTCAGCTTGGGAACATAAGCCCCGAAGTGAAGGTAAACAAAGGAACGTAGGCAGCGTTGTATGTTGGCCGTGGCGCTCTTATCCAACCTGCACGTTAAAACCCTGGAGGAGACGCGTCCTCTCACCAACCCTACCTGTAGGATGGAGCAAGAGGCGACAAGTCCAGCTCTGCAGCGCGATGGGAGCCATCCTCACAAGGGTGGTATCTCAAGAATTCTTACTTTTCCTTGCGTCATTTCGTTGGTGGATTTATCGACTTTTCCTACGAAAGAAAAGTTGCTGCAATTATCGAGATTTCCCACAAGTATCTGTTCTCATGTGTGAAAAGAAAGAAGGATCCTCGAAATTTAATGGGAAATTTTATCAAGTGTGGCAAGTGCCGTCGTTAGGGGAGGGGGGGGGGGGGAGTTGCTGTTGTTGTTGGAGCTTTTACCCTGTAAACACGTTTTCTTTCACGTTTTATTGATTGTGTCTAGTTAGATATGATATCATTTTTATTGATCGTGTCTCGTTAGATATCATATCTTATCAATTTTATCTCATGGATCATTCAGGAGAGTTTTACTATTTTTCGTGTCATGTTTTTCGACAACAGTGAAGCATAAAACTGATTTTGTGTAGATTTATACTTGAACAAGCCATCTTTTGCAAATGCCCGGAGACAAAAGCGACGCTGAACACTTCCAGGAATTGGAATCATTCGCGGGAAGATGACTGTGTCAGTGTCCAGGCTGCTCGTCGAACATTTTCGGTTTATCAGCAATTGTCGTTAATCGTGACAGAGAATTTCTTTCATCACATACTCTAGTGTAGCAGTGACAGTCGACTGCCCCGCATGATCCTGGGAACATTAACAGGAATAGAGAGTTACTGTGACAAACATTCCTCAGTCAAAACCATAAGTTAAAAGGTATTTCAGTGAGGTTCATTCCCTAAGTAAGTGGACGTTCGGGGGTTGGATTCTCTGTGATTCAAAACCCCTCATAACTTTCGTCTTTCTTTTTTTTTTCTTTACATTTTAACTAAGGATTAATTGATTGTTTCACAGTTGGAAAGTTGTTGCATTCACCGGCATTCATTCGTTTCTCTGGATGCAAGTTTGAGAAAAGAAAAAGTCACGACTCGTGAACGAATTTTCAACTGAAAATAAGAAATCCCTTTTTATTTTTTGCGTAACAGAATAGATGATTGTAGAAACCTCTGTGATTACAACAATTCTTTTTACGTACTTCCTGTGGCATCAGTCGACTAATCGATTCATGAATTGGTGCAAATAGATTGAAAAAATAAATCCTTAACATAGATCTAAACCAGACTGACTACAAACGTTGATCCACACACAAGAAATGACAGAAAGAATGTGTTCAGTATAACATCCTTCATCAACGTATCAGGGAACCCCGAGTCGGAGGCAATTCCAATTTCAATTTCAGTATTCTGTTTTTCTCAATGGAAAAGAAGCCCCATTCACAATACGGTGAGGTGCTTGCATCACAAGTTTTCGTTGGCATTGCATGACCTTCACGCAATTCTAAAGTAAAGCAAATTAATATGTTATTAATCTCATACCAACTTTACGCACCAAGACTGGATGTCAACATACACAACAACTTACTTACAGAAAACATAATTTCCGGCGTACCAAAAAGCATATGCTCCATTTTCTATGTCTTTAGTGATGAGGTATGATGTTACCGGACTCCGCCTGCATGTGGCTACATCACGAGAGGGAAATCACCTTCATATGAGACTGTGTCACATCACTGGACGAAAAGGAATAATGTCTTGTCGAGGAACTTATCTTTCTCAAAGAGTCTGTCATTTCCCTGCGCCTGATTGGAGCGCAGCCTCGAGTCCTATGCTTAACTAAAGATGATAATGAGGTACCAGAGATGTGAACCCAAACAAAATAAAGAAGAGAAGAGACAGAAAAGGAAAGTATGGGGAACTGAATGACTTCGATGGCACATTCCAGTGTTATTTTGAAGCTGTGTGAGACCTGCACCGAGGGAGTCATCAGATGAAGACCTGTTGGTGGTAGAAGAGGAGGGAGGAACACAGGAATGTAGCAGGCGTCGTCCAAAGCCAAGGGAAGAAGAGATATACTTGGGATAATTACACGGATGTCGTGGTAGTCGGCCAGTGTACAAAGGGAACAAGAGGACAAGGAGTAAATGCAGGCGAGTGAAAGTGAGACGGAAAGACTGAATGAAAAATGGAAAACTCTTGAGAGATACTAGAGTGAACGTTGGAAGCTGCTCCATAAATTCATCAGGACAAATTGTCAGTCGGAGAAAACTTTTAGATTTTAAATGACTCGGAAGGAAGGACCAACGAGGTGGAAGAAGATGTACTTGAGGAAACGAACGCTCTGTTTTAAAGCGCAAGTGTTGCTGAAGACGTGCACCTCAAGTACTACTCGAGGTGAAGGGAGGTGTGATCATAGAAAACGTCAATATCACAGAGACGATAAGAATCTATGGACTCGTATAAGACGCATGATCGACGTTATCTGACTATACCTGCGCAGAGAAGTAGGGTGCTGAAATGTTCAATGGGCTACTAGAGATGTTAAGCAAAATGCTAGACGAGGGAGTATTTCCAAAGGAGTACAAGATGGGGGGTAAAAAAATAGGCGTTGAGTGAAAATCTTTTAAGAAAGGTGAGAGACATTATAATAAATTATGGGCCACTTTTACCTGCATATGTCATCAATCGGGGTTCGATTTTCGGGGTATAGCTGTAAATAGTTTATGTAGGACATCATGTGTACAGTACATGGTTGATCTAGGTATATTTCATATTTGATCGCCCGCATTAGCGAGATAACGCCAGGAACAGACGAAGAAAGGCCACATCCGCTCACATACATTCTTTAGCTATCATGTGTAAGATACCGAAAATACAGCGCACTATCGACAACCAGGCCCCACGCCTCATATGGCCTGATTAAGTCAACTGACATCACGTCAACCCCTGTATAACACATCGTTCCAATTCACTTTATTAACAGCACATATTTCACCCTCCAACATGTTCAGGACCCGATTGCTCAAATTCTTTTTCACTCCATCCTTCCATCTCCAATCTGGTCTCCTCGTTCTCCTAGTACCCTTCACTTCAGACACATATATCTTCTTTCTCAACCTTTCCTCATTCATTTTCTCCATATGTCCAAATCATCAAAGCACACCCTCTTCTGCTTTCTCAACCACTCTTTTTATAACCTAGCTTCTCTCTTACCATTACTTGCTCGATAAAACCACAACAGATTCAGTCTTCAAACATCCCATTTCCAACACATGCACATTCCTCTACACAGCTTTATCTATAGCCCATGCCTAGCATCCATATAATATTTGCCCTTCCAGGTAACGATATCTCTTTCCACACATTCTTTATCGCTCCCAGAGCCTTCGCCCCTTCACCCAATCTGTGACTCACTTCTGCTTCCATGGTTCCATTCGCTACCCTGTGTATTCTCAGATATCTAAAACTGCACTTCCTCCAATTTTTCTTCAGACTCGAACTAACCTGTCCCTCAACCCTGAAAACTTAATAAGCTTGTTTTTATTCACATTTACTCTCAACTTCCTCCTTTCACAAACTCTTCCTAACTCAGTCACCAACTTCTGCAATACTCACTCGAATCTGCCACCAGTGCTGTATCATCAGCAAACAACAACTGACACTTCCCAGGTCCTCTCGTCCCCTACAGACTGCATGCTCGCCCATCTGTCCAAGACTCGTTTACCTCCCTTACCATCTCTTCCATAAACAGTAAAGGACAGTAAAGCAGCCTTGGTGAATGTAGTATCATTAAAGAGTTACAGCAACGTGTGAGCCACATGATGGGGCCCCATGGGTGTAAAATTCTCTCCTTGCGCACAGAAATAGGTAATGATGTATACGCGCGCACACACACACACACAAACACACACACACACACACACACACACACACATACACACACACATATCCCCTCATTTGCATACACTGAGAGAGACATACCAGTACACACAAAGACGCCTACACCACCCGCCCACTACGGTAATGACTATTTACATAATACTTTCTGCATATATTCTTGGATAGGTTCCCAAAACACTGTAAGGACCCCGTAGAGGGACTCCCTCCTTCTTTCTTATTCTTAATGTGACATAGACGTCGAGTCTTTGTCTGGCTCGCTGCCAGGCGTGTGGCTCACTGTATGGCTTATGGCTCACTGTATGGCTTGTGGCCCACTGTATGGCTTGTGGCCCACTGTATGGCTTGTGGCCCACTGTATGGCTTGTGGGTCACTTTACAACTTGTGGTTCATTGTGTGGCTTGTAGCTCACTGTATGGTTCATTGTGTGAATTGTGGCTCACCGTATGGTTCATTGTGTGGCTTGTGGCTCACTGTATGGTTCATTGCGTTACTTGTGGCTCACTGTATGGTTCATTGCATGGCCTGTGGCTCACTGTATGGTTCACCGTGTGGCCTGTGGCTCACTGTATGGTTTCTGGCTCACTATAAGACTAGTGGCTCACTTTATAACTCGTGGTTCACTGGATGGCTTGTTGCTCACTGCCCGTCGTGTGGCTCCTCGACTGACTTGTGCTTCGTCGCTTGGAGAGTTTAGGAAAAGCTCTACAACCTTTGATTGAAGCTCTACATGTTAAAGCTCTACAACCTTTGATTGAAGCTCTACATGTTAAAGCTCTACAACCTTTGATTGAAGCTCTACAGTGTTAAAGCTCTACAACCTTTGATTGAAGCTCTACATGTTAAAGCTCTACAACCTTTGATTGAAGCTCTGCAGTGTTAAAGCTCTACAACCTTTGATTGAAGCTCTACAGTGTTAAAGCTCTACAACCTTTGATTGAAGCTCTACTGTGTTAAAGCTCTACAGCCTTTGATTGAAGCTCTACAGTGTTAAAGCTCTACAACCTTTGATTGAAGCTCTACAGTGTTAAAGCTCTACGACGTTTGATTGAAGCTCTACAGTGTTAAAGCTCTACAACCTTTGATTGAAGCTCTACAGTGTTAAAGCTCTGCAACCTTTGATTACAGCTCTGCAGAGTTAGAAAAAATCTACAAAACTTAATTAGAGCTTAACAATGTCAGGAAAAGCTCTACGTGTTTTAATGAGAGCTCCAATGTGTTAATAAAAGCTCTAGAAGTAAGAGCTTTACAGTGTTGGGGAAAGCTCTACAGCTGTTAATGAGAGTTCTAGTGTGTTAGTAAAAGCTCTATACCTTATAGTAAGAGCTCTACACTCAAGAAAAATGCTCTACAACCTTTAATAAGAAGTCTACAGTATTTCGGGAAAGCTCTACAACGTTTTGATAAGAGGTCTGCAGTATTAAGAAGATACTCTACAACCTTCAGTGGGAGCTTTAATGTGTTTTAAAAAGCCCTGAAACACGTAAGAACATCTTCAAAGAAAATAATAAAGAAAGGACGTGCATTTTTTTTCCTCACTCAACGTTTTGCCGATAGCTTCCAACCTGTACATGGAGATGTTGAACAGAGAAAAGAAAAATAAGTTTTGTTTGTCTATTTTCGTGTGCTTGTGACATCGTTGTCGTGAGTGTTTGTTGTGTGCGATTTATGTGTCAAGTGGTAGTTTTACACACTCTTGTTGCCCCGGTTCTTAACCCTATGCGTGTATACTGTCTCTAACCTTACACCCCTACCCATACACCAGGGTGTGTTCGTGTCTGTGTGTAAGTGTATAGATTTCCTAAGTGGTGTGTCCTTGGGATACAGAAGAGTTCGTATTTCTCTCGTTAGTAATGATTGTTCAGTCTCTTGTTATATATATTCTATATTATCATTTTGACAACACAATTTCTCCCTATAAGCTCAAACCATCTCCCGATCGTTCGAGATGTTCATTGTGTCTTTAACCAACATTGTTGGGAGCCTTTTTGCGATCGTTTGATGAAGGTGTCTACGAGATACAGAGTGTGACATAAGCTCAAACTACTGTGAAAGGTATTTGATGAGCCCATTGAATCACGTGAAACTTGTATTGTCACGCCGTAAGCGTAGACCACAGACAGTGTTGTGCTGTCGTAGCTTTGACCATGAAGCATATGTACGTTATGGCAGTCGTAGATAACAGGAGCAGGTATATGGCAAGTCCAACTGACTCTCTTCTTTTTTCTTTCTTCCTCTCCATGAGATTGTTCGTAGAGAAAACAGGAATGGGCTGGACAGCTGAAGTATACGTATAAACAGTCGAGGAAAATAGATTATTATATTTTCAATCTTTTTCGTATTTTTTTGCATAACGTTTATTGTTACGTCTTTGTAATTCTGTATTGTTGTTCATACGTTTGCAGGGTGTAAGTACGGGAACAAGTCGAGGTTCAAATCAGGGTACATGCCAGGACCGGTGATCAGTGCTATAAAATACTTACCCTACCATCATGTTCTGTGGCAGGAAAATACCCTGAGGAATGTCTCATCATACCACACCACTTCGGATCTTTAGTACGAGTATCAACCCAAGATGAAGCTTCGCAAGGACAGAAGAATAGACGAAATACGACAGAGGAAGAGGATAACTACACCCATTCTACAGTTGAGTCTTACGTCTAACAAACTCCTTCAAACTGTATGTTATGAAATACTTGATCATTTTGTTTATATCTCTCATTAGAGACTGGTGGTGGCGGTCCATGAAGAATGTACAATCATCATTCTTGTGTTATGAATATGGGAGAATTGATCGTGTTAATCACACTATCTCTTCCAATATCAATGCTCTCACATTCTTGAATATTTTTCTTTTTGTTTGTTGTTCACCTTTGTTTATAGAACTTGTTGCAAGATGACGTATTATTCATGTTTTTGCTAAAGCTTTAACTTCAGCGTAGACACAGCTAACACAACCTGCTCGAGTCACTGGGAGGGAGGGAGGGAAAGTTACCTAACATGGGAGGCTGTCGTCTTTGGTTGTTGAAGCTTGTGTTGTTGTGTTTTGTTGTGGTTGTGGTGGTGTTGCTAGCAGTAGTAGTGGTGGTGTTAATCGTGATATATAGAGGAATGCCAGCAAAACCGGACCAGGGAGTCATTAGAACTAATGGATTTCATGTGAAGAGAGTTGCGGTGAAAAGCAATTATGCAGTTGAGAGAAATTCCCTGTAACATATATATATCAGCCTAAGCCCAATTTATCGACCGTGCTCAAGGGGAGGATGAACAGCTGGGTTGAGTGTGGACCGACTGCGGAGGTCCAGAGCATTAAGAATGATTAGCAACTTAGATCAAAGGAGTCGAAGCTTTTCATGATTTTCAGTATCAGTGATAAATCCCCTTTACCTTCTTTTTCTAGGCTGATTACATAGTGTTGGTGATGGTGGTGTTATTGTTGGTGACTGGGTATGTGGTAGTGTTGGTGATGACGACATTGGTGGTGGTACTGGTGTGTACTACCATGATGGTGGTGGTGGTGGAGATAATTTTGGTGGTAATATTGTTTGTGACGGTAATTACCATCGTAATGATCGTGATGTCGTTGTCATGATGGCTGTGATGAAGATGATGGTGGCGAAGATGATGGTGGTGATGGTGGTCTTGGTCTTGGTCGTGATTGTGTTAATGGCAATGAGACGCTGTAACGAGGCTTCATAATTTCCCAGCCACTCGGCTGCTTCACCAGGCAATTCAAGTCTCATGAATTTCATATAAGGTTTATCACGCTCGTCAGAAACATGGACAAACAACGGTAACTGGGCTCACGGTAGCGAGTACTACTTTGTTGGTGATGGTGATGGTTACCTTGATGAATGGTGGTAGTGGTGGCCGATCTGATTTCGACTCTTTGCCACAAGGGAAGGCGAATTTACAATCCCCTCCTACCCATCCTGTGGCTGATGGCGAAGAAGACACAGTGCAAAAAAAAAAGGAAAGAAAAAAATAATTATATATTTATATATATATATATATATATATATATATATATATATATATATATATATATGGTCGAAGGAATAAGCGTCGGAGACTCTGTAACAAGATACATAGCAAGATAGATATGAAGTGATGGATTGGGCAACGTTGAATGTATTATTCAACAAGGAGGTTTAGAAGTGCTGACTGGACTGTAAGACAAAGTGTGCAATAAAAACAATCTACAACAGGAAAAGTTAGGATACTTCTCAAGTTCTCTCTGCCAGAACGAAATGAAACAGTGAGAGAGACACTTTGGATAGAGAGACGTTAGGAGAGAGGAGAGAGAAGTAAACACACCTCACACTGAAGGTCTACAACTCTGAGGCAGATTAAACCCGGCACTGATGTGTGGGAAGCCACTACCGCAGGAGGAGCCAGCAAGGCACACCTCAGCCTCCCGCCCTCCATTAAGTAATTAGGACACTATTACGTGGTCTTCCGACGGTGACTGGCGACGAAGGCCAGTCTTCAGCTTCGCAACGCGGCACCGTCTTCTTCCATCCCTGCTAGAGGTTTGTGTGTGTGTGAGGGTGTGTGTGTGTGCGCTTTCTCCGTGTTAGAATTCTTTCCTCTTGCCTGCTGAAGGGGATAGTAACTTCCCTAACCCTGCCACTGCGCCTAACACCAACCCGCTGGTGACTGTCTCTGCTCCCCTGCTAGCACATCTTCTTTTTACCTGCTGAAGATGGATGTCTGACTTGTCCCTGCTTAACACAATCTATTTCCTTCCTGCTGGTCGTGAGTGTCAACAGCCTCCTGCTAGTACACCAATCTCGCACTTTCCTTCACAGGAGAGTGATTCGTATCTCCTCTCTTCAACCGTGAAGACTCAGCTGAAGACATTCTTTGCCTTTGAACCTAAGCCTCTGCTTTAACGACACAGATGTTTTCTATACTTCCTTTGCCTCCTCTTCCTCCTCCTCCTCCTCCTCCTCCTCCTGCTGAAGGCTCATCTGCCGGTCTGTTCGTTGCTCTCGCTTCACTCCTCCTGAAGGCAATATAACCAAGTAATCCGAGCCTTCTTCAGGTCGACAACGATAATGTCGCTATCGTCCCTACAACCTCAGAGCTCTTAAATCCAGTTTTTTGTTAACGGCCTTTCACCGGCGTTGTATCCACCATGTAAGGTTAGAAAAAAAAAAGAAAAAGACGCTCTATATAACGCTACACTTTTGGGTGCCGGACATACGAATGGGCCACAACGAAGTTAAAGGGTTGGTAAAGGAGAGGGCGGCGTCAGAATGGGTCCTCCTTACTTTAGTGCATCTCGGAGGCGTTACGGTCTTAGGAAACTGATATTACTGGGGGATCCTCCTCGCTGAAGGATCTTCCTTGTTGAGGAATCCTTCATCGTCAATGGACATTCATCACTCGGAAATTTTCTTGAAAGTTCTCTCTTGCTGAGGATCCCTCTTTCTGCAACTCTTTTCTCTGTTCCTTATCCTTAAGAAATCCTATTTTCTATTATTGGATCCTTTGCTTTGAGATCCTTCTCCATTAGATATTCTTATCAAGGGATGCTTCCTGCTGGGAATAGCTCTCTCTGAAGGATTAATGTTGCTCCTGAATCCTTCTTGTATTGTTAGGCTGATTAATGAACAATGATCCCTTATGATCAACGATACGTCTTGTTTGCTAGGAAGTCATACTTAGTGATCCTTCCTGATATGAAGTTCCTCTTAGCGAGTCGTTCCTCTTGCCGAAACGATGATTGGTGCTGAGATGTCTTTCATCGTGAAGGATCCTTCACGCTGGGTATTCAAAGAGTCCTTCCCACAAGGAACTTCGTCTTGTTAAGGGATCTTTCTTGCTGATGTTTTCTTATTGACTATTCCGAAGATATGAAGAATCCTGATTGGTGAGGGGGTCCTTTTGGCAAAAGGGCAAAAGAATTTCTGTTCCCAGTGAAACCTTCCCGTTAACTGCTCATTCTTGTTCGAGTAGTTTTCTCACTACATTATCTTGCTGAGGCACTCTTTACGACAAGGAATATGTGATGATTCTTGTTAAAGTTTTTTTTTCTCTTATTTCTAGCCGAGGTATCCATCTTGTTAAGGAATCCTTTGTGAGAGAATCTCATCTTTCTGAGATATCTTTGTTCTTCTGGGACGTTATTTTTTCCCCCCAAGGTAGATACCTTGGAGAGAACACCATCTCGGTGAAGAATTCCTTTAAAGAAGGATCCACCTTATTAAACTGAAGAATGACGGGTCCCAGGATGAACTCTCTTGGTAGTGGATTCGGTCTTTTGAAGGATCCTTCCTGATAAGGGATCCTCCGTGCTGAGGAATCCATCTTGATGAGGGATTTGTCTCTACAAGGGTTCCTTCATGATTCATCCATCTCTATCGCTAAGGCATCATTCTGTGCTGAGGAACCCAGCTTAATGCGGGATTCGCTTTCCTACTGAAGAAGGAGACATCTCTCCGAGGAAAGCAAGCATCTGGCTGAAGAATTCTTCTTTCTTGAGGATTCCTTCTCGTCGAGGGATCCATCTCTCCGAGGGACCCCCCATCTTGCCGGGAGATTTGCCTTACTGAAGGATCCTTCTCGCCAGCTGTTCCACCGGTGTTGTTGACGCTTCCTGGCCCAATCACAGTCAAGAGGATTTAATCCTCCGGGTGGCGACGGTTTCATCTTAAGAGTGTGTTCCATCTTAATGGCTGGCCTGGAGGAATGTTGACATAGTCTCTCCTGCTCCTTGTGTTTATCCGGGTTTTATCTTCTGGATCAGGATGCTGGAATGCTGGGATATTTTCCCTGCTTGATGATGAGAAGTTATCCTAAGTACTTAAACTATCTGGTTGTGGATGCGTAGTACTTGTACTCTCTGATGTTCGATTTGGTTGCAGCCTTGTAGTCGACTACAACTGTTTAGGCAACAGCAGATGAACATCAGTGTATCATTCCATTCGTTCTACTTGTTCATTTGTGATAAATGTACTTAAAGGCAGTGCTGGTCACTTGCCCCGTTCCACTTTTGTCTCCAAGCGCACGGAGGTATTTGTAGTGTTCTGTGCCATATCTTGCCTCGGCATCTTCCCTTGCCTTCCTTGTCCTGAGCTGGTGTTGGTATGTCTCATCCCATGGTACAATGAGAGCTGGACGAGCGAGAAAAAAAAGAGAGAAGAGAGGAAAATGAAAACGAGAGAAAAGGGAAGAAAATATGAAGAATAGAGAAAAAATATACAGTAAAAGAAAATCGAGAAAGAAAGATTCAGTGACTTGATGGGTGAATGACCAGCTGAGTTACCGGAAAAGTGAACCTAAATTTTTATCGTGTGTGTCGCTGGACCCGGAAGATGAGTTCCACGACAGCTTATCTTCGTGTAGAGGAGGAGCAACAGAGCCAAGAGGACTCGGCATTGTTTGTGAGACGAGGGATAAGATTATCTGAATCTGTCTGAGAGGAGAGAATATAGGAGACAGAGGGTGTGGGGGAGGAGCAGCCCATTGTGTTGATAGTTCCGTAGTGTCTGGGTCTCCAGCCAGGAGGGGAGAAAGGAGAAAGGAGCAGAGGGGAAAACTCTGTCTAAAAACTGAAGGGTCTTGATACTTTTTTTTAAAGGGGAAGAGCCACGGTGTCTAGGTATGTGTACGAGGAGAATGTACCGGGAGAGAGGAGACAGGACCTGTGTGCCGAAGCTCCTGTTGTGTAGATACAGAGGAGGATGAAAGGTCTGTGAAAATGCTTCCTAGGAGCCCAGGGAATAGGAGGGGATGAGTGACAGGTGGCGAGTGGACTGATAGATCACAGGGACGTACATGGTTCCTGCACGGAAGAAAGTTTATGATACAGGTGTCATTGTGAGGAGGATATGCCACCTCTCAAGAAATTTTGGTGTGAGATGTGTAACTCTAACAATACGAAATCATTATAGCTTCTCATCCACACTACTACCTCACACCTCCCTCATCACTACTACCTCACCTTCATCTTACCACTCACTACCCGCCTTATACCACCCTCCATCTCTACTGCCCTTCCTTTCTACCTCCCTCCCTCTACCCCTCGCCCTCTACCGCCTTACCACTACCAGCCTCCCTCAACCACCTAAAAAAAAAAAAAAAATGGACCTATGAGGAAAGACTCAAAGACTCAGTATAATTATCTTTAACAATAGAAAAAGCGCAGACGCTGAGGTGACCTGATAGAAGTGTTCAAAATCCGAAATCATTCTGATGTATGAAAATTTCTTCACCTTAAATTCACTGGCCAGAAATAAGGGCATGTAGATGGGAGGAAGGATACGTGATAGCAATGTGGGCAAAAGTCTCTGATACACAGAGCGAGGGAGCACTGGAGTATGTTACCTCCCGAAGCAGGAAATTCAAAGGCTAAAAAAAAAGAATTAATTTGAGACAAGACAAACACTTATGATGTTTTTATCAGATGAGGAAAACCACATTCTCAACAGCCGCACTGCTGATGTCATCAGACAGACAGAGAACATCTTTTATGTTTACGTTTTCCTATAAAATTTTCATGGCAGCATCATGCCACTATAATCCAAAGTAGTATTCTTTTCCTCATCTTTTTTGGTACCGGTACTTGGGCCGGAGGGAGAGGTGGGTGGGAAGTTAGCATCTGCTTTGCTATCATGCTCCTACCAGCTATATCTAGATCCTTTTTCTTTTACAGACAACCTCAGTATTGGCGATCAGATCCTCTGTTATATCTGTCCTTCCCATGTGATC